>NW_011967236.1:459041-467634 GCF_000949405.1 Vollenhovia emeryi | reverse complement strand
GTCGATCTTTGGCACTCCATACACCCTCGGAAGAATCCCATTACAATATAATTTTTTTGTAAGTAGTGTGATATATCAAGTGAGATACGGCAAGTGAGAATATCTTTTCGGAAGTCCTGTACCGTTCATGTCTAATAACATTAAGATTCTTACGTATGTTCTGTAACTCTAATCTAACAATAAGTATAATATTGAAAACGTGATGCCCGCGTGCATTAAAAGAACATAAGAAAGAAAAATGGTATTTTTTAACATAGAGGTTTGACATATGGGCCGAGTATTCGCAGAGACACTTTGAGAGTTAATATTATTTCATAGAAAAAGATCTTGACAAAAAACGAGATAAACGTAATAAATATCGTAAGGATTCAAGTGCGCTATTGAATATATGAGGTCACCGACCTCTGCAAGTAAATATTTGTTAGTAAAGTTAAAAGAATACGATGTTTAGACCCGTTTGTACCTGTTTGCACTACCTTTTATTTTATTTGTATTTCAGACTATTTTTGGAAATTTATCAGAAGATTCGGCTCTTTTTCAAAGTATCACAAAACGGCATTCACAAAAGAATCACTTGTATCTATTTGATCTTTTTTGGTTTCGGTTATACCTCAAAGGATTTCGAACTACATCACATCGCAGTTATTCGAAATACGCAGTAACTCGATTACCTTTCGGCTATTTTTAATTGTAAATTGTTGCAGTATTAATGTTTTATCTTTAAACATTTTTTATGGATACATAAATGTGAATGCTGTTTTTATAAAACGCATCGTTATTTAAAGTGCTAATCAATTTTAATATATGAAACCACAATAATTTAAAAGTCACATAATAGCACAGAATGCATATGTATTTCTTATCATATTCTATGCAAAATACGTTGTGAATGTAAAATATTGCCGTGCTGTAAATAGTTTAATATTATGTTTTGACATAATGTGAAGTTTATTCTGGATATCGACTCATCTCTTTCGCAAGGTCGTATCTGGATTTTACGCAATTTTCGTTTTTTTTTGTGCTTAAACGCTCATTCTGGTCAAGAATTTCTCTTATTATAAATAAATATTTAAAACAGCAATATTTGAATATCTGTACAATTGTATTATGACAAATATTTTTCGCAATGAATTATTTATATAAATTATTTTTAAAGTATTAGCATTATTATTAAATTTATTTAATTAGTTATCGGCGTGCAGTTTGCTGGACTGAAAAAAATATATAAGTACGCAAAAGAAAAATATAATTAAACAGTAAGATCCAGCAGGACCGCCAATGGTGTTTATATTAAATGGTCTTATATATTATTAATTGTTTTCAGAAATTTAAAAAAAATACATAAAACAGCAAAGATGTCCAACATCCTGGTTTGTGTACAATTTGAAGCATTTATTGTTCTTTATATGTTACGTTATTAAATTGATTTCATATAAAAACTATTATTTGGATATAATTTTATTATAGGAAAAAGTTTTACTTTTAGGAAATTGTGCATTTCTTGTGCGCAAATTCTGAAACACTATGTACAAAGTAAGATCATCAAAACTTGTTTGCGACATTTCAATAGAAATGTATTTCTGTATCAGGACAGCGGTATTATTTCATCTTATTTCTCAACAGATTTGATGTAGTATAAAAAAATATCCAAGTCAATGAAAAATTGAAAACCAGTTTTTTAACGTTCCTTCTACAGTATAAAGGCTCGAATATTTTAATATTAGCATATTTCTCACAGTGAAGAAAGAAATATGATGATGACAGGGGATTCGTTTGTATTTATTGCTTACGTGGACACGTTGTATGCACACGTGCATACATTTTTCATAGCCATGTACAATATGGCACGACTTACGCATTCCAAGTGCTCATTATTGATTATTTGATAAATATAATATAATTATGCATTTCATGCTGCAAGTTCTTGTGCACTTTCTCTTCAAGATACATTCGCTTTGATTTAGAATCGCGTTGCGACGACAAAATTGTGTCACTTTCTATGTGTATACAGTTGTATTCAGCAGCGCGCATGCACCACATGTATGTATATATGTATAATGTAAAGTCATGACGTGGAAGAAATGAACGATCAACAGAATTCAAATAAACTGCATAACTAATGCAGTTATTACATTGATTGCCATTTTGTTCTGTATGTTTCCACCTTAAGTCGAATATACTTTTTAAGAAACCACATATATGTGATGTGCACGCACAGTGTTGAATTCCTCGAGGAACGAAGGTAGCTATGTCCATTGCATTGTTCCCGTTCCGTGGCCACTGTATTCGGTGGAACGCGGTAACATCCTGCCAACGTCTGGCCGTTACTATGAAATGTCAAACATTGCCCATCGGCATAACTCACTTGCAACTATCTTGATTACGGATGTATGCTTTTCTGAAATTCCATCGCGCATTCTGATCATCGCGTCGATGCCGTGGTCTGTCGTTCTTTCGATACGCAATATAATAACGATCGAGTCGGTATTAGGCAAATGCTATTATTTTTTTTTTCTGCGCTACTTTCCCACACTATTTCACATTTGTCACGTGACCACGTAACTGAATGAGAAAATAAGTGACAGACAGAGGATGTCTACACCGCCAGCCAAGAGTTTGAAACTATTCTACATACAAAATGAGTTTTTTCAAGTTATAAACTTATGTCTTTTGCAACTCGTGTGTATTATTGTAACTTGAGAGTTTTTCAAGATACAATTATTTTTTCATTAAGTACTTTTCGAGTTACAAGATTTGAAAGTTACAGTACCGTCGGCATTGACATCACTCAAGCTCTCGAGATGAGCTACAAGAATTATACACTGAAAAAAATAGAGGTTTCTATTTCAGAAATATTCAAATAACTATCCAAGGTCGAACCAATGATGACATCATCTTATGTCCCCCCCTCGAAGTCGCAAAACTTTTGTATGAAACTTTTTTCTCTAAAACGCTTTGTTTCCGAGATTTAAGTTTGTAACACTTTAAAAAACTCACCCTGTATATAAAAATTAAAAATATTCCAATGAAACGCTTTGAAAGGAAATTCGTACCTTGTCTTACTTATTTCTTCTTTTAATTTTAAAATAAACATTCGTAGTCTCTAAGAACTTTTGACCGGCAATGTATATTCTAATCTCTTGACTTAATCCAGCTAATGCAATTACGTTTCTATTGTACGTACATGTGCCGTTAGAATAAAAGCGAGAATGGAAAAGAAAAGTTTAGAATAAGGAGTTGATTTTAAATTGAGCGTAGAAAAATTTAATTATATTCACAATATTTTTTAATTTCTTCAATGTATGCGATATTAAAAACTTATATGTATACTTGTATCTACTATCATTTCCACATGTTAAGTACAATATTTATAATATATGTTAGCAACCGTTAATCTACCTTTTAATTGCTCAAGAAACATTATTTCTACTTGTTACAGAGGAACGATAACCTCGACTTGTCTTTGAACGTCCCACAGCATCACCAGACACCATACCATCACGACAGCTACAATATGTCGGACCAGGTGAGCAAATTACCAGTGATAATTTATCGGTAGCTGCCATATTCATAAGGCGATTTTACTTATAGTGATTCATAAATTACATTAGTCAGCAATAAAAACATAGCCAGTATAAAAACAGCAATTCTTATAATTTTATGGTACCGACAACAAATATGTTAATAAAAATTAAAATAAATAAAATTTAAATTAAATTTCAGCTCTAATTTTCATGATACACTAATAATGAATATCAATGATATGTATGTGAGAAACCGAAGGTAAATGATAAATATGATGAGCGTTTTTACCAAGATATTTTGACAATGGAAAAACGATAACAAGAAAAGTGGAGTTCTGCCACATTACCAGACTACTTAGAAGTAGCGGGTAGCCTATGAGCGACAAACTAAACCAAAACACTCAAATGAAGTTTTAAATAACTTAGGACCAGTTTTGCAAACGTTGGTTAGCTGCTAACTGAAGGTTAATCGATTCTCTGTCGCTTCGCACGTAGACCCGGTTTTTAATTTTCTGGTTAACTGGTAACCAGAAGTTAGCCGACTCTCCATTTTGTTCTATGTTATTATCTGAGAAGAGATAGAAAGTCGACTAACCTATGGTTAACAATTAACCAGAAAATGAAAAACCGGACCATAATAATATAGAAAAAGATAAGGAGTTGATTAACCTCTGGTTAACAGCTTACCAACGTTTGTTAAACAGGCCTTTAGTCTAGCAAGATGTGTTTAAAAAAAATTAATTACTTTTTAGTCAATAAATGTGAGGAGGAAACAAGAGCTTTTAGAAAATAATTCAGTTTGTATTATCTTCAATATCTCATATAAACATTTTTATTTTATACATATAATCTATATCTTTTGAACTAAAGTTATGTAATGTCTGTCATGCTCACATTTAGTCCATTTACATAGAAATAAATGGAAATATTTTAAAATAAAGCAGGATACCAATTTTTATGCCCAAATTGTTAATTATTTTTATTTGGCTGTATATTTGTTTTTTATCAATTATACTGCGCTCGTCAAAATAGTTGTACAAAATAATGTTGTTTTAATCTAGTTTTAAAGAAAAGTAATAATATGAGACATTGAATCAACCGATAATTAGTTTATACGTATCACAAAATTTCTTTATCTAAAATTTATAAGCCTATGTAATTTATTTCATTGAAATGAAATGGATTGTCCCGCATTTCCATTAATATTTTTCAATTGCGTTTCAATTTTAGTTATTAAATTTACGACGCACTCTTGCGTCCGGCTGTCTCCAACTTTGATATTAAGTAGCTTGATTTAAAAAAGTTCGAAGAAATGCCTTCGTTCTTATTATTGGTTTTCATGTTCTCGTTCTTTTTTTATTTTATTCTAACTCGATTGGATAGCAACACGTCCAATGTAAAAATAATATTTAAAATGAACTACTTTACGAACATATCATTTTACAATGTATTAAACCAGACCAGTCCTATCAATAGTCGCGTCGTATAGAAAGAATATTTGAAAAATAAGATCTAGAATGGCGCAAATAACCAATGAATGCAGTCATGTCCTGATTAAATATAGGACGCGTTCAATTGGCCGCCAGTCGCTCGATTCAATTTAAGCGCTCACTAATTGCCAATCTACGATAAATAACCATCGGTTATAATTCATTTAACGCAGGAATATTGCGTGTTTCGATTTTGCAACTATAGCAAATCTGTCGAAAACAAATATCTTAATTCGTAGAACAATTGGTAACAAAACTTGTTTGCTAAAGACAAATTGTTTACATTAAATATCATTAATTTTTTATATACCATTAATTAAAAACATCATACTTGCGTGTAAATTATATTTGATTGCTGTTCTACTCATATTAAAAGAACTTGGATTTTTAAAAATTTCACTATATTCTTATAATACATTATTTTATCTTTATCGTATCATATTACAAATGTACTAGGAAAAGTATTATTTCGAGTCGACTGTTTTACGGCGCTCTTATATTTAGAATGCGCTTCGTAAAAAATTGATTAAATTCTGTATTTTTTACGATCGCTTCATATTGTTTCGCGTCCGTTTCCACTAGAATAATTATTGGTAAATTAGAAACATTATTTATATTTCCTTTTCTCTTAAATAAAATTAGTGTTATCCAAAATATGTGCATATTAATATATATTTTTTATTAACGTTACTATACTTTATTAATGTCGGAAATCTATATTATGAAATTTTTGATTCGTATAGGTAACTTCAATTTTGCATATTGTTAGATATTTGTGTATTTTAATATTTTATTTTCATTGCTTATTTCTCCAGTTGCTGATTTTATATTGCGCGTGCTTAGTACTTTCTCCATTGCATTCATTAATTATGTACAGCAACTCTCTCAGGTCGATATCAAAACATTCGCTTTTTTTTCTTCTGATCTACTTGTCTGCCTATATATCACTTTCTAAAACGCTTACACCACGTGTTTCCAACAAAGATTGCCAATCATATTTATCTGTCACTGTAACAGTGATAAATAAAAAATTGCAAAGTATTTTAGTTTCAAAAAAGTGTAGAAATATAAAATTTCATCTCAATATAAAAAATGTCAGTAAATGAAATCTCACTATATAAAAATAAATTGTCAGACATTAAAGCAAAAATAGGTCATTTTCAATAGAAAATATGAAAATTCGAATCTCATTTTATCGTTTGTCAATTTAGATTTTGTACTGTATCTCCATTTACACAGCATGAGCAGCGATAATAAAAACGTTCTTGTATAATAAGAGCACAGGTGCTATCGATCCAACTTAATAGAAATTTGATCGATATAGATCGATATAGATCTTATTAAAATATAATATACACTATATATAGTATGTATACATATAATATTATATATAATAGTGTATAGTATAGCAAAGACAATCTATCTTACTATTTACCGCATATTACTTTGAAGCATATTTATTAATTTCTAAAGTTACGTCTTTTGATTTCGCAAGAGTGTGTTTCCTTGCAAAATCCTCGTTTCATATTTTCTTGAAAATTGCACATATGAAGAAATTTGTACAATTCGTATTGAAATAATATGTAATTTGTATACGTGAGCACAGACTTGAAATAGGACGAGTAAAAAATGATAAGAGAACGGGTGGGTTGGTTGCATAACCCAGGAAACCATCTAAATAATATTTCTTCAAGAAGAAGAACCAAGTTGCGAGAGTCGCGCGCAAGTTTTAACGAGATGGCGGAACGAGTTTAGTTCACAGCGAGGAAAAGAAAAACGACGAGGACGACGACGACGGCAGGAAGAACGATATTTCTTCGTCGTTCGTTCGCCTTTCTCTTCACCCTCACATTTCACCCACAGTCTTGGGCCGATCGTACTATTTTCCTTATCTCTTTTCTTCTTCTAACTCTCCATTTACCTGCAATCCAATGTGAATCGCGAATACGGATTTAATATCGTCCAAGAAATGAAGATAAAGAAGAAACAAGTGATGAAAAATGGCTCGTTGAATAAAGCAACGGCATTGGATACTGTTGAGATGCTGTTATATATTTAATTAATGATCATTCTGTTGAACGGAAATAATCGGTTTTCCGCATGTTTGCAGTAATTCGTCGCGATAGCTGGGAGGCTACGCACGAATTAGATCGTAATACCCACCGCGAGAGTGGACCGCGAGTGACCATGCTCGTGCGACGAACGCGTAAACACAAAATGGATTTCGCGATAAACGATCCGCCGAATTAGGCGTAATAAAATGATTAATGGCATGTATAAATCTGGTTTGTATGCAACAGCACCTGTCCCATATTGCCAAATCGCGCAAATTACATGAATTGCGGCGAGCAGTTATTTCAATTTTGATTTGACACTAGTGTCGCTGGCTATTTTGGCCATGATACTTTAATAATAATAAAATAAAGTAAAGGCAGGGGTACTTTAATAATAGTGAAATAAAGTAAAGGCAGATGGAATATACTATAGCTACACTGGCGATCGATAACTAAGCGTGTTTCTTCAAAGGAAAATTCCTGACGCTATTAAATCCAATTTCAAAACTTTTATTCCCCCTACCACCACGTGCGCCACGGCAAATTTATTTTCCTTTCCCTTTGTGAAGGGGAATAAATTGCTAAAAGGATTCCGAACAATATAACGCTATTTATCATCCACCAAGGGACGTTAGAAGGTTGATTCTTTGATTCCACTTCCACATTGACTTCGCCTTTTCTTCGAAAAGGTCCTCTCCCCGAAACTTTTCATCTCCATCGTTCCTTCGATCGTTTCACATACAGAGATATACAACAACGAAAAGTAAAACCTTTTCGTCCGCTAACAGTAATTTACTAACGAAGAAACGTCATATAAATCTGTAATATTTCAATAAGAATGGAAGATATAAATTTGGCTCTCTACGAAACTTGTACGTAACAAAATTTAATTCATGTACGTGATTTGTTTGTTTCAGACGTTTCACACACCGAGTTTCGGTGACGAGGACTTTGACATACCAACTATTCATCCTCATTCGCATCAGCAGCAGCAGCAACATCATCAACAACACGACACCATGCAAGCGTACCAGCCACAAGTATGCTTCCATTCAGCAATGTTAAAATGAACATATTGTGTCATGTATTGCTTTAGGACAACATCCAAGTTTCAAATTAAATTTTGCCATAAACGTCTTGTGCTATCTTTATATCAGTATCTCTTCTTCGACAGAAATTTTAGTTTAGTTTCTCGTATATTTTTCATAGACGTGGAATCAAATTTAATGCTCAGGCACTACGTTTTTTACAACATTTTGACGTTAAAATGACAACAAATAACGCCAGCTTGCTACCTGGGTACTTAAATATCCGAGTCAGATCCAATAAGTTTTTTAGGATTCGAATAATATTCATAAAAAATTATGTCTCGTACTTGCGAAGTAATCAATCCCGGCTTAGAATTCGAAATTACGTCAACAATTTCGTCAGTTGTTCAATTCAATTCATTAAATTTCGACCTCCGCGAAACTTCAAAAAGAATTATTAACCAACACATAACAAGATGTAATAATATATACAGGGT
>NW_011967236.1:436889-458941 GCF_000949405.1 Vollenhovia emeryi | reverse complement strand
TAATAAAGTAGTTGAAGCACACTATTAAATTATTTATTATAACCCGATAACAATTTCATAAAATTTTATAATGAAAAAATGTTTAGATGTCAATATCTCTTAAACAAAGCGTTTACGGACATGTCTCCAGAGGAAAGTTTTTTCTTGTTTTGAGGTCCTAAGTTCATATTTTAAGTTAGGACATTTAACCCTGAAACACCCTGTATATATATATATATATATATATATATATATATATATATATATATGCAGATACATGCGACTTGAAAAAGAAAACGCGAAAAAAAAGAACGATGTCAGAATGATGTATCAGCCATTTAACAACTTCCGCATTCGGGCGTTATTCATGTAACGTTCAAGACATTATTTTTAGACGCACGCTCATCGTTTCGTCCCTCTCGTTTCGACCTCGAGATAAAAAGAGATAAAGAGATGTTGAAACGCGCAGTAAAAATTCCATGAACTTCATCAACGAGAAAAGCCTCGAGGGAAATAATTAATTCTCGCGTAATATTCTTTCACAGCAAGACATTATTTTCAAGGATCTTCTTATAATTATAGTATTTATATTAATATTATGATAAAAAAGTGAATACTCTGAATAATTGCGAGGCTACGTCGCTTCATACTTCATGATGCCCACCCAAGATTGAGCGATCAAGAAATTGATCCGATTGCAATTAAGAATTTTTTCTAAGCTATGTAACTTTCTTATGTACGGATTAATGTATTACTCGCGCTTTTTACATATACTTGTAGATAATGCAAGGTAGCGGTATGCAACAATCACCGGACGGTCTTAGTCTGGACGCTAGTGGATATCAGCAACAGCTCTATTTACAGCAAGAGCATTCGATGCAACCGATCAATGTCAGGTGAGTACGACTCAATTCTTCAAGTTACCGTTAATGTTAACGGTATAAATTAGACCTTGATTTTGTGCACTGAATTCATGCACTTTTCAACCGCGTATCTATACAAGTATACGTACAATAATTTATGACGAAGGCAAAATAAAATGCGGAAAAAGCTCGTAATCAGATTCTAGCTCGTGACTTTGTAAATTAAGGACAACAGCGAGATGAGGAGTGCGGCGATAATTGAAAGAAATTCGAGAAAGAGGGGGACAGGGAAGAAGAGGGAGGAAAGGGGAGATAGAAGGGGGGGGAGAGAGAGAGAGAGTTTTAAAATGTCATGCTTTCCTTATTCTTCGAGCTCGAATGGAGCTCGAACGGAATTCGAACAGATGGCAATGATCAGAAGATACATGGCCTGAGGCGTAACAAAGCAAGATTAATGAACATCGAACACTCTTGGCTATCTTATATGATCGTTGAACGATGCCAATGACACTATGAAAGCACTCGACTCGCTTACTCCGCGACTAGAAATCATTCCGCTACGATTGAGCATCATTACCCCATTAAGACACGTAAGGCTTTGTTTTCCATGAAAAGGAAGGCCGTGTCTATTAAAATTGATACGTGGGAATAAGCGAGAGCCCGAAATTACGTTTCTTCTCCCCAGCACCGAGTCGGTTTTGCAACGTTAATAACAATTTACACGTTAACTTCGGGAAACTCGGCGAAATTCTGCGAATGGAAAATTATTGAATTAGCGATATACACTCTCTTATACGTAGTATATACAGCAAACATCGCGCAAACCGTCGCGGCGTACCGTTTGCATAACTCCAAATTATGGAAATTCGGCTTATCTCGTTACTGCGCACTGTCCTACAGCAATTTGAGTAAAGCCAATTTTGATCGTTGCTGCACAGTGTGTAGCGCGATCAGAGATCGAGATCTCGTTCATTTGTACGTTATTCTTGTGAAAAGTCGACTTGCACCATATTTTTTCCAGAAGGAAGATAAGTTAACTTACTACTTCATAAGTTTGCCAAGTTGGACAATGAAAAGAGCGTTCAAAGAACCCACCAAAAATGTTTTCCAATTTTTCTAGCGTGACTCTCGATTCCCCTTTCACACTGAATAGACAGCAAGATGGCGACCATCGTGAATAGCGACGATTATGACTCCGATTTAACTGACTTTTATGATAATATGGAAAAAAACGGAACTTTTACATACGGCATAAGTTTTTATTTCGCTAATTTGTCGGTTACTATGTATTAAACAATCGCTTTTCTCAAAATGGAGATGTTTTGACTTGCATCTTGCACGGAGGCTCTCAATTATTCCCATAAGGATGCACTGACTGTGCAATCTCACACAAGTTATTTCAATTTAAAATTGATATGAAGTTCTCTTCTTTTGAGGGTAAAGATATGCGCATATCTTTACCTTCGAAAAATAGAAAGTGCGCACTACATTATGTGCTCGTATCGTGTAAAGGACTTCAATAATACTAATTACCATGATATATGGCTTTAGAAATAAATATATTTGCAAATTTTATGATCGTCGGCCCAAAACTTTTGAATGTGTATTTCAAAACGTTCTATATATTAGTAATATTTAAGGTATAACAGATATCGAATGAGATACCGAGAGCCGGTTTCGCCCACGTCGTTTGACTTCAGCTTCATTCGTTCTTCGTCTCTTTCCAACGGTTACTTCAGAAAGAGACACACATGAATTAAACTAAGATTAAAGTTAAGCGACGTTTGGTGAAACCGGACCTGAGGGTCATTTTAACCAAACTCTGGTTAAAGCTAAATCGACGATTAACTTTTAGTATTGCGGCATTTCTCCTAACAAGGGGTCTTTCTCTCTCTTCCTTTCTAATACAAAATGTGTTTTTATTGTTTCGTCATGTCGGCAACTCTGTTGGCCGAATTAATCAATAATTAATTAGAGTTTGATCGAAGTAGCCTTTAAAAACGCATAAAAATACAAAATCTAAATAAATTTGTAATTGACATTTTTCTAGCACTTTGTCATAATCGTTTTCGAAATTTTACATTTTTTAATTAATAACTCGGCAATAACGGGTTAATGAATAAACTTTTTTTAGAAACGTTTCTTAGTATTTGATTTACTCGCAAACGAGGAATATCGACTGATCTCTTTCGCAATGTCGTGTCTCAATTTTACATAATTTCCGGTTTTTCTATTTAAACACTCGTTCTGGTCCTAAATGAGTGTTCAAGCAGAAAAACCGAAAATTGCGTAAAATCGAAATACGACCTTGCGAAAGAGATCGGTCATATTGCCAACGTTGCCCTCTTACAATTCTCTTGATAATAGTGGGAATATGCTGCTACTTCGTAAGAATTCGTGCAAAATTAAAAGTTAAACAACTCGTGAACCAGTTAAGGAATCGGCTTTATTTTTTTTTATTTAGCTTTTAGCCTTTACACGCGTATTCAGATAAGAAATACAAACGATCTATTAAATTTTCATGGGAAATTTCAATGTTAGAACGTTAGCACCGGTGCGTCCTTAATCCCGCAATGTTCAAGTTGATACAGGGAAGTCATATATTTTCGTTTTGTCGTAGCAGCGGGCGAGGTAGAGGCAAGGTTGACATCGTGATATATGCATGTGCGTTAGGTGTGATTCCAATGGAAATCCGTTGCGTTAAGAGTTAAGCAAACCGTATCATTCCGTAATAGACTGGAACTTAATCAGCGAGAGATCGGAGGAGTCGGTGCGCGATTCCTGCCTTTGTTTCTCCAACAATATTTTCTACACAATGTTTCATATTACTTCTCACCGCCGTTAGAATTATGTCTTCTCGCGGGACGAAGCGTTCCTCTCTTTGTTCTAGGCGAAACGAAGGAAACTCGTCCGTTGTATACGAACGAATGAATGTATACGCGCGTACATGTACGCGTATGTACGTGCGTGTCTGCATGCCTGCGTGCCTGCGTGCACGCACATCTATGCAAGAAGTAACTGAGGCTATGATTTACCGTGTATTAAAGCCTACCGAGTAACGTTCGTGAGAACCTGCCATTACGTGCCCTTACAAACCGCAATTTAGAACATCGAAATTTTTTTACCGAGCAAACATTCCCGATATATGAGAGATGACAGTGCGATGACTCCCTCGGCCCTTCACCCTTCGCCCACAGGCACCGCGGAATATCGAGCGGGCGTATTTTACTATTTAAATTATATACTGTAATCAATTTGATTAGAGAGAGGTAAATATGTTGGGTAAAAGTTCGATCTAAGCGCACGCTATCGACGCTGCCCGGTGCACCGTGAATCGAAGCGGACGTACTGAGTGTCCGGTAACCGCCGGATCACCTCTGTGAAGTTGGCACCTCATGTCTCAAAAAAAAAAAAAAATTTTCAGTTCTGAATGCACCCCGAAGAGTTCTAGAGTTACTTATCAATTTTAAAAATAGTTCTGGCGAATTAACCTAAAAAATTTAAATTTGAAACTTGGGGATGCTAACTTCACAAAATGAAATCTCGAAATCAGCGATAACACTAAAAGTATTGGAAATATTTAATTTTGCCATTAGGATTTCCTTTAGAACTCTTGAGGGGCTACCCAGAACTCCCAACAGAACTGCTGGAACTGTTAAAAAATTTTCCTCCTTCGGGACTTGGAAATTTTTCGAACCGAAGTATAAAAAATCGCGAGAACTTTTGAACTTTTTATTCGTCGGTCGTAGCAAATTATTATATACAAGCTATAAAAAATGTTAAGAATCAAAATTTTCGAGAACTATTAAGGTTCAAAGGACTACGGACCGACGAATAAAAAGTTCTCGCGATTTTTCGTCCTTCGGTTCGAAAAATTTCCAAGTCCCGAAGGAGGAAAATTTTTTAACAGTTCCAGCAGTTCTATTGGGGAGTTCTGGGTAGCCCCTCAAGAGTTCTAAAGGAAATCCTAATGGCAAAGTTAAATATTTCCAATACTTTTAGTGTTATCGCTGATTTCGAGATTTTATTTCGTGAAGTTGGCATCCCCAAGTTTCAAATTTAACTTTTTTAGGTTAATTCGAACTATTTTTTAAATTGATAAGGAACTCTAGAACTCTTCGGGGTGCATTCAGAACTGAAAAAAAAAGATTTTTTGAGACAAGAGATGCCAACTTCACAGAGGTCACCGGATCGCCACTCGTGAGACATTGGAAGGAGCGATGTGTAATTAGCAGCAACGAATAGTTGCTTATAAAAATTTCCCCCCCCCCCCTCCCAATACTTTACTCGCGCGCGTAGCAACGGTAACCACTGGCTAACTCTTCTCGCTGAATCTTGCGGACGCACGCAGATTGAAACGTTTCTCACTATTTCACTTATTTACAAACGAAGTTGCAGAATATTGTCAACGTTGCCTCCTTATAATTCTCGTTATAATAGCGGGAATATGCTACCACTCCGCTAAGAAATCATGCAAAGTTAAAGAACTCGTGAACCAGTTAAGGAATCGGCTTTTATATTGACAGATTGACGGATCTTCAATAATTAATAACTCATTATTTATTGCCTTATAATCGCAAAACCGTGCAGGACTTGTTTCCTCGGTTCAACCCGTATTCTGTCTGCTCGCGAAAGGTGGTCCGGTAGTTACCGGACACCCTGTATATATCGCCAATAGTTATCTAAGCGCAATTATCTTGTGCATAACGTGACGCATAGGCCACCAATAGCTACGCTCTTATGCAGAATGTTGTATCGTGTAGCTGACGCAACCTTATAGACAGATCGATAGATAGTATTAGCAACAAGTATCGTACAAATGGCTATTGAGGCACAGTAAAAATACTGTTCATACAACGATAACCCACCGCTGTTTACGTATTAGAATTAGTAATTTCTAGAAGATTAAACTCGATCATTATACGAAAACAATGCCTAACTAAGGCGAACGCTTCAATATCTTTTTCAACGAATTTTCTTCTTAAATCGATCTTATGATTTTACACTACCGGTAACTACCGGTCGACAGTTGAAATTCAGAATGTCCATTACACGAAATGCGAGTCGCATTATGCATTATAATCGAACAGACTTTTATTATTTTGTGCCGAAATAAAAAATAATATTAAATGTTTGAAGTTCTACGAAAAATATATTTTTTTTAATAAAAAATTTATTAGATCCCCTTTTCCGTCACTCTTAATCACCTTTTTATTAATCTCGGTACTGTAGCTGCAAATTTAATTATTTTGTCTGACAAAAGACTTTCCCACTCATCTTCTAAAGTAGCTTAATTTTGGAAAAAGGTTTTATCACCGTAGTTTATTTTTTAAATTAAATAATACTATATTAACTATGCACTTACAAAGCTAAATGGCTATTTATACTTTAAAATTAAAAAAAATATTAAATAAGGTATGAAAACGGGCTTTTTAGTGCTTCACTGGAATATTTTTAAATTTTTATATGTGACTTTAAAACATGTGATCGACATATATCTTTATATTCCTTTTTCTCAGCTTTATTATCCTTTCTCTCACCAATTCAACATATTCGAATCATCTTTCTTCTTATTCTGTTTTCTTGTATGTGACTATATTTTAATTGCTACTATTTTTTCAGCTTTCCTCTTTAATTTTAATTATATTTAGAAAAGGTGAATTCTTTACAACTTTGCTCTTGAAATTTTTTATAAATTTATTTTATCCAGCAATCAAATCATAGTCTCTTTTGAGATATTTATTTTCTAATGTGATTAAACAGAACAGGTAAAAGATAAAAAATCTGATTTTATGGAAGAGTTTCAAAAAGGTTTCGATGTTTTTGTGCAACAACTTGTAGATCCCTTGGAGAAAGAAGAAGTAAAAACATTAGGAATCTTCGAGTTGAAGTCAGAAGGAGGACAAAAAGAAAATGATATTAGATAAGCCGTAAATCCTCCAACGCTGACGCAGCACCCACTCATATCTCAAAAGTTATCTAATTTGCATTAATGAAGATAATGAAGATATTCTGACTGTATATATATCACGTCATACGTATTCATTTCCTTCCGTTGAATTCGAATTGCATTCGCAATGCGCATCTTTGCCAAAGGCCGATTTCCACTATGGTTATCGTTGCGCGAATTTACGAGCTTAAGTCACGCAAACTTTTAACATTGCATATGAAGGAGCGTTCGCAAACAATTTCCTTTTCTCCTTGATGCCCGAAAATCACAAGGTAGCTAGCACAATAGCATTAAAAATTTATGATTACTTCACGGTAGAGATCTCAAAAAGCTTCAGCTCCAACGAGTAGACACGAGATGAATTAACAATATTCGCATTAGAATTAGATGTTCTAAATTTACAATTTTCATGTACGAGCAAATTTTATCTCTTAATGCCGCAATTACATACTTTCGACATATAATTATTTTTTCTAACCGAAACTTCTTTTTCGTTTGCTTACAGCTCGGCATATGGCAACTCGCAAGGTTCGTACGCGACAATGAGTTCCCCACGCCAGCAACAACACAGCGGACAACAATTGCTGATGTTGCAACAGCAGCAGCAGCAGCAACAGGTGCAGCAGATGCAGCATATGCAGTATATGCATTCTCAGCAGCAGCAGCAGCAACTGCAGCAGCAGCAGCAGCAGCAACAACAACAACAAATGCAGTACAGAAGTCCTACCGGAGGCAGTCCGACTGCTATGCAAGCCAATAATATCCCAGAGACGAATAACAACACTACGACCAGTGAAGATAGTGATGATAGCACTCCACATTCTGGTGGAATGGTGAGTCAAATCGCGCATAATATCTGTGCAATGTCTTTGTTCGAGTAATTTGTCTCACAAATAGTTGTCTAAGATGTTGAGACTAAACGATTACGATAAAAATGACGAAAACTTTTGGAATCTAAATAGATTCTGTAGATTTTATCATAAAAAATTCTGTCAAAGTTTGAGACTGTTTAGGAAGCTCGTTACATCAAATAATCAAATTACATGTAGTCTTATGGAGAATGGAAGAAAACTTATTATACCTCAGTGAAAAATGATGAAAATAATATGAAATTTTGCAAGTAGAACGAATAAAACTACATAATTTTTCATACCAATTTTTAAACTTCACTAGGAGACTCGTTTTTTTTAGTTAATAGTTTTACCAAACAACTTAAAAAATTTCTCGATATACCGAAAAGTGGCAATATTGCAGCAACCTCAGAGTGGCCGCAAGTTTGAAAATGTATTATTGAAATATACCTCACTAGTTTGCAATTTGTGTACAAAGAAAATATGAAGTCATGACATAACTTTTGAAAGTGATTGTACACAAGCAACTTAACTTTTAACAGGTAAAACTATACCTCTACCGTCTCAACATACTTAGAATCTATTTGTAAGTTAATAATATACCATACGTTTTTTACCGCATAAAGCAAAAATATATAATTCACAAAAATTAAAACTCGACATAAAACCCAACCCGATAAAAATACAAAATTTACTTCTTTCGTGTCGTATATGTATATATTTTATCTGTTTATTATACACATCGGTGTATATCAGTCACTATTTATATACTTTTTAAACGCTAATAACACACGTTATATGTGAATATTGCATGGACAATACTGTTTATAGCAATAGAAATTAATAATTTTTCCAAAATAATTTTGGGTTTATTAAAAGACATTCCAAGTGTTCTTTAAATGTCTTTTCCTATCCAGATTGCTATGGTCAAACGTGAGCCACCGTCGCCAGAACCAGCTGACGTTGGAGCGAAGAATCAAAGAAAAACGAAGCCACAGAAGAAAAAGAAGAAGAGAGATCCTAACGAGCCACAGAAGTAAGTAACAATATTTCGAGCTTTATGAAGTAATAAAAAAGTCTGAAATATCCGGCTTTTTTTTTTAAGAGGTTGGCAAAAATGATATTGTTTCAACGTTTCTTCCACCTTCCTTCTTGTCTAGTAATAATAGAACAAGTATCGCTAATTTTATTTTTTGATATCGCAGCAAATTTTGATAAACAAAATATATTTTAGTTCCGTTAGTATTAACTCGTATTCATATACGATAAATATAAATAGGTACATAGTCAGCACACAGAACTGAAGCTATATTAGGTCAATGTGTTATGTCTACATTCGTAATAGTTTCACATTAACGGTATGAATTATTACTGCTGTAAATTACCAGCCGTCATTATTGTTGTAAATGTAGGACTACACTACCACCACCACAATATAGAATATGTTAGAATAAGCAGAATGACAAATGAAGGAAAAGAACGAGACTCGTCATAGCAAATAGAACGAAGTAGAGAGAGGGGGGAAAAGAAAAGGGAGGGATGTGGAGAGAGAAAAAAATATTATTCTAATATTTTTCAATTAGAAATAAAACATATCGATATTCCTATCAAAACGGTGACGATATAAAGATTCATTAGAAACAGGAGAAATAATTAAAAATAATTGAGAGCATTATAGGGATAATAAATTAAAATTGATCATATTCTCAAGACATTGTCGAATTTAAATGATTACAATACTTGTAGCAATTGTTGTCTCTTTAATATTTGAAACATTTTCTCCCATTATGATAATTGCGATACTAATGTGTGTAAAAACGCTATAATACATTTCTAAAAATTGTAATCTCTTTAAACGTAATCGTTTGTCATAAAACTTATGCTGGTTATTGATTTTCAGACCCGTATCAGCATACGCCCTTTTCTTCAGAGATACTCAGGCAGTAATTAAGGGAAAACATCCAAATGCTAGCTTTGGAGAAGTATCAAAAATCGTTGCGTCAATGTGGGATGCGTTAGACATTGAACATAAAAATGTAAGTATTTAAGATCTGTATAATCTTATGTATTTCTATTATTCACTTAATGATTATAGAATCAAGTATCGTTTCCAGCGATTGTGGCAAATGCTACTTAATATAATTGTATACTCGACTAATTTTAATACCATCAGTATTGAGTATAAAAAAGTATAAATTTTTATATAGTATTATAAAAAGAAAACCGAGGCAGCTAAGAAGGAATATTTGAAAGCTCTTGCGGCATACAGAGCATCTCTGGTGAGCAAAGGTGCAGGTGAAAATGAACAAAAACAGCAAACACAACAGCCACAACAACAAATGCAATATAGCGGGTACACAAGCTATGCCAACAATACTCCGCCAGGAAATGTTACATATCAAGTTTATAGCCCTCAGCATCAACCTTCGTCACCTCAACAGCAGCATCAGCAACAACAACAGCAGCAACAAATGGCTGTTAATAAAAAGTCACCCCATCATTTAGCTATGCAAGGAAATCCTCAACAACAAGTATGATTTAGTAAATATGCAATAGAATTTTCGAAAAAATCAAACATGACAAAGACAAGCATAATTGAACATAACATAATCTAATTTCCTTGAAATTGAAATTATAATCTAATTGTATACTTGTTTTGCAAATAAAATTAAACTATAATTTCGTTTATTATATAATAATATATAATAAGTAAAACATTGATTGTATTATGTATAAAAACTAATATATGAAGGCACTCATTTTGTTTTTCTGATTCTAAATAATTCATAATCCAGTAATGCAAGTCAAGATAAAAAATATGAACAAAATTCCAGCCAAGAACATAAATATTCTTATTTTTTATAGGGTTTAATGGGCAATGTAATGGCACCACCGCACATAACACAACAACAGCAGCATATGCAACAGCAGATTTCACAACAGCAATACATGCAGGTTAATATATGATCTTCTTTCTCATTTGTTATTCAATACAGTTGGTGGCGATCATGGTGCAAAGAGATGTATGCTGCTGCAATAAGCCAAAATTCCGAGTTTAAATCCAACCAAAAATCGTTGGTTTCTGTTCGATCGCTCCCTTTCAGAAGTGGTAATCGAGAGTATCTTGCAATACATATCGTTTTTGAGGCCTTAATGCTCAAATTGAACATATATGTATTCAACGAAAAATTTATTTTATTTAATATCTATATTCGAATTTTGGAAAATAAAATTTAAATTCATAATTAAGACTATTTTTTAAGTTTTATAGACTTACATTTGTATTTTATCTTATTCATTGAAATTTACAAAAATATATTTTGATTGCATTTTATTAATTTTATTTAAATATTTAATGACTTACATACAAATATAAATGTAAATGTAATAGAGTTATGGGAATGTTTTCTGTTAATTACTAATTAGTTATAATACATATATGTGCAAAAAAGTATTTTAATTAAAATGTATGCTATGCATTAGTAACAAATTTGAGCATCTTCTTCTGAATATCCAACAGATGATTCCTTCTACATATCTAATAAATGAACTGTCCGCAATAAACCAGTAGATCGACAACAAATTTGATGAAAAATTGGTATACAATTGATATTAATTTTATCCACATTAAGCTCATGTTTTGTTGATAAAATGTACAACATAACTCGATAGCAAATTAGCAGGAAAAATTAAGCAGAATGTCGAACATAGATTTTACTCCATTTTTACTGTTAATTTATCTAGCAAGTATATCAAAGTCTATCTGATTTTTATTTGATTGTTGATTTGACATCATATTTTAAGGATAAACTTTGCTACATTTCAGTCAGCATTCTATCAATAATATTGTATAACAGATTTTGTATAAAATCTAGTAGTTTTTTTATTAACACCTTGCAGAGTTTGTTTTCAACATACTGAGTTGCACAATAGGTTTCAGTACATAATTTATTGTTATAATATTAGAGTAAGTTCAATTTCAAATAATACTTTCTAAATATTGTAATAATTTTACTTTGAGCTGTGGATCAAATGTACTTTTGTGTGTATCTATGTATGTTTTTATACTGAAAAATATTGATAACATTTATAGGTGCCTCAACAACAGCAAGTACAACAGGTACAAGTGCAGCAGCAACAGCAGCAACAAATAATACATACAAGTCCACCTAGAGCAGAATTTATAAAATCTGAAGATTTATCGATAAAGTCTGAAACTTTATCTAGTTCTTCGTCGCCAGTAAATCCTTCACAAGTGGCTATGACAGGACAAGGACCACCACCTTGTATACATCAGGGTTGTCCCAATCCTGCTATATCCAATAATGAATGGGAGGATGAATATTGCAGCAACGAGTGTGTGGTCAGCCATTGCAGGTTAGCAAGAATATTATGTTTCCGTATCATATATTAATTCGTACATTTTATACATATAAAGAAATATATCAAATGAACAAAGTTTATTGCATTTTAGTCTTTGCTCTATGATTGATTGTGATATATTTCTAATTCACAGAGGTTTTTCTTGTATGTCTATTTTCTAACTTTTCTTTATCCTGTATTTACATCCTTATTTATATCTTTATTATATATTTCAGAGATGTATTTAACACATGGGTGTCTTCAAATCAAAATCCTCAACAAAACTATTCTACAGTTAAATAAGTGTTCTACAAGAGATGAACTGCAACAACTATTCAATGGCCTCACAGCTTAAGGCCCGTTGTTAATCTGTAAAGTAAAATATTTAAATGGATGTATATACATAAGCTGGTGAACGACAACTTTTTAAAGTGTCAAGACTATTCATACAACAACAGAGATACAGCATTAGAGAAGTTGACGGATAATTTGAAATGTGAATGGTAATAGCATACAGATGTGTTCTGTATGTGCATGCGTGTCAGCGAGAGAATAACAGGAGAAAGAAAAATAATGGTGAAATAAAGATAAAATTGTTTCTTTTTAGGAAAAGAAGTTAGAATGTATATTGAAAAGCCTTATCCAAAAACTTATTACTCTGGCCAAAGGTCTTTGTTTGTAAGGAGTGTATTACGACTTGCGTAATTTAAATAAGTGCATTTATTTACACTTATGAGAAGTCAAATGACAGCAAACTTTTTTACATTCTCTAATACTCCTTACTGACAGACAAAGCGTGCCAATTGTACAGGCATTGTTTCTTTTTTAACGTCATATAGTGTTGCAGTTTTTTAAAGTTCACCGAACAAGGACTAGTTTTCTTTTTAATTGAATTATCTCAACTGTGTTTCTCTGAACTTTACATTTGTTACTTTGATATAGTCAACAAATAACAGTACAAGCAGATAAAAGCAGTATAAAACGTATAAATAAGTGCACTACGTTTAATGTGTGTTTCGTTCATGCTGTGAGAACAATTATGATTAGATAAAAAGAGGACTTATATAGCAAACTGACATGCCATGGTAATTATCATGATTTATTTCAATATATAATATTTAAGAATAACAATTATATCTGTTAATTAATAAATGTTTCTTAATTAGGCATATATTTTTAATTGCTGGTAATTATAAATATCTTGTTTAAACTACATACATATATTATACTTATATTGCAAGAATGAAAAAATAAAAATATGGAATTACACACACGTACACACATACACGCGCGCGCGCGCACAATAAAACTCCTGTATAACACGAAAGATGTATACTGTGTTATATGAATCTATGTTGTACGAGTCACATAAGCTATATATAGATTTTGTATGTATGTGGAAACATTTATATATGTATATATATCTTTTTAGTAAGTCCTTTCATCTTTTATATATTTATCTTTTTCACATATACATACACACACGCACGCGCACGTGTATATAGAACGTTCCACATCAAATAGGAGAAGTGTGTGGACAAAATTCATTAAATCGAAATAAGATGTTCGGAAGCTTAAAACTTTCATTTTCATATGTAGTTCAAGAAAAAGAAGGTCTTTTGAAAAAATCAAACCAGCAACCAAACATTTCAATGTCTTTAACAAGTTTTTCATCTACTCCAGTCGCCATATTGGAACGGCCGTTTTTATTTATAAAAAAAACCTTTTTCTTAAACTACATTTGAAAACGAAAATTTTAAGTCCTCGAATATCTTATTTTGACTTAATAAATTTTGCCCCCATGCTTGTCCCACTTGACGTGGAACGTCCCACATACATACACATAAGATGGAAGGGTTTATTATAAAGAATATAAAATAAATAATCTTTTTTCCAATGTTTGTCTGTTATTTTATAACTTGAAAAGTCATCTGTTTCGTCTCTATTATTGGTGTTGTTTAAAAGTGTTTAAAGGCTTCTTGCGTTTTCAGGAACTAATTCTTTTTGTTACTTCCCAAAATTTCTTTTATTTCAAAATGAAGAGACAATCTTGTAATATTTTCTCAATTTTTTTTCACTGTGCTATATGAGCATTGCCACAATTTTTCTGTCATGTTATATAGGGGTCTGCTGTATACATATGCTATATACATATAATGTGTGTGTGTGTGTGTGTGTCTGTGTGTGTTTTATATAATATGTATGTACATATACATTATATGATACATGTGATGCATATAATGTATATTCTGTGTACATATATACACAGCGTTTGTAATCATTTTTGCAATATGATTATAATTCATTACATGTAATTTCTAAAGTAAAAATTTTAAATTTTAGTCTTTTTTTATCTCTTGGATGATGCATCACAAATATCATTTTTTTTTATGAACAGAAGAAATTGTATTTATTTTGTAATACATTCTGATCTCTTGTGTTCTTTCCGCAAAGTTTATTATTCCGTCTTTCTTCGTACAACATGGAATACAATCGACTGATAAACACATGCAAAGCATCCATAAACATATAATACTGTTTCCACAAATAAATATACTATAATATTATTAGTCCATCACAGTTATAGAAGTTAAGTACTATGCATTTAGATTAGGCCCATATGAGTAAAACGGGATTTAATTACACAATTTATTTTTATATTGATATTACAACAACCAATGGATAATATGATACAGTTTTCATATATAAAATTTCATACAATACCCCAAAAGAACGTGACGTCAGAATGATATTGACAGCAGTTGCAAATCCAATATTTTTTTAAACACATATTAATATTACATCACATAAAATTGTTTCCATTTGTTCTTTTAATTATGTCTCCTCTCTGTTATTGCTTTGCAATAATGTATTGGCTATAAATACGGCTAAGATAAATATGACTGCAATGGTCTAATACAAATAGTCGCCATGTTATATAATAAATCATGGAGAAATTATCTCAAAATTTTTCAAATATATGAAAAAAAACAATGTCTATCCCCCCCGGAATTCTTAAATCCGATAAACTTTGAAAATTTATGTCATTGCGATACAACAAGTTGCAGAATATTACGCAAAATATATATCAAGAACAATAATATATGAATGTTGTATATATGAATATATACATATATGGATATGGATATATCGTATATACATACATATTATCGTTCTTGAATTGCAAAGATCTGATAATTAGATATCTATGTCCTCTGATTGAGATGCACTTGTGACGTAGGCCTTGAAATAAATCTGTATGATATAAAGAATTTTATGTATAAAAACAAAGAACTACATCCATATTAAATTTATTAGCAATTTCGCATGCAGATATGCAAACTGTTAGGTAATGCATCCCTCTGATAAGATTTTTGTTCAAATTTCGTTCTTTCTTTCATTATATGAATTATCAAATGTTTTAAATATCTTTACTATATTGTTTAATATCCTTGTAAATATATAACTATTCTATAGATTTATAAATTGTAATGTGAACATAATATAGAAACTGTATTATATAAAAATAAATAATACAATTGTGGTATATTATAAAGATACATATACATACATGTCTGCGTGCATACACAAGCGTGCACGCATACCACGTACACACGCACGCGCACACACAGACACACACACTCACACAACATAAAAAGATAGTTATACTTAATCATTTCAATAAAATAGGATATTAATTATCCAAACAGAGCCCATTTAGATAATGGGACTGTACAAATATGTCTATGAAGTAAAAAAGCAAGTAACGTTGAGGAATAATACTAAAAAAAAATCTTTGATTATTCAACTGTAAGGCACAGAAATTTGCATAAAAGTATAAGCATAAAATGCTTCAACTAATGAAACTCTCGGCATAATTCACCGACGCAATTTCATAGAATTTATACTATTTGTTCTGTTGTTCGAGACATTTATTTTTAATGCTTATTTTTCTATATAAATTTCTGTGCAGTGGGCTCACAATGTTTGAAACAAAAAAAAACAAAAGCGTAATTTTTGCAACATCGATCATAATCATATAAATCTGTATCAGAAAGAAATTTAGAAAGTATCAAGCATGTGTACTGTAGCGCTAGCCCTATACATCAAATGCTAATATATTATGGTAATTTCCAATAAATTTATGTTAAATTTTTATTGTTTTATGTACAAAGATATGATTAAACGATTTCAGTCCCGAAGCTATAGTTACACAAATATTTATCTCCTCTCATATCCTTGTACCTAAAAAGATTAAATATTTAGAATTATAAAATCACCTAATAGTAACAAAATTTGAAAATTATGATGAATCGTTAAGACATGAAAATGTGAATAAGATATAACTAATTTGATAAAACAATACGTTTTATTAATGAAAATTTTGTTATTTTTAGTTAAGGACATGTAATATACAACCGAGAATGTACATTTCAAAACTCATAATTGACTTTTGAGGAAATGAAAGAGGAGACAATTCTGAGACGAAAATTCTTATGTCACATTTCTCTCCGGTCATTATTCATTGAGGTATTTAACAATATAACTTATCATTATTCATTGAATTAATTAATAATAAGTTGATCAATTCCGTTCACGCAATCCGAGTCGGACAGCAATATCGACGCCCCACTCAACGCCCATATCACCATATATTATTTGATTTGATTGTTATTACTTTGTTTTTAAATAAATTCATGTGTCATTAATTTTAACAGGTCCCGTTGAGTCAGCATTGCAGTGTGCACGAGATTAATCGATTCAATTGTTAAATAACTTGGTGAATAACTTGGGGCCCGTATGCTGAACCCTCTTTTATCGATAAAAGAGGGTTCGGAATACGGGCCTTAGTGAATAACTTATTGTTAGTGAGCGAGGAAAAAAGTAACACAAAAACTTTTATCTCAAAATTGTATCCTCTTTTACCCCCTCAAAGGTCAATTATGAATTTTAGGATACCTTGTACATACATATTTTACCTTTTGGAACTTTACTCAAAATATTTCGATATCACAGAGTTTTAGAACAACCTGTTTCTGACAAAAGTTGTTTAATTCGAGGGGAGGACTTATTTCTAATAATAATTACAATCGTGTATAACTTTTGCATGAGAAAAATATATATTTATTATAATATTCTAGAACAAAAGTAACTTTCCAGTGAACAACATTAACAATGAGAGGAAGACCTCTTTAAGAAATCTTTTCGAAGACCAGTTAAAAATGACATTCCTATATGTTATCTCTTTATACAATGTCTTTCAAGAAAGCTCTTTATATATTATTTATATCTGTTTAAAGTTACCCTGTCAAAATTTCTGCTGGAGGAACATGCGGCACTTTCTCATAAGAAAACCGCGTACGTAATATTATAAATTCATACACCTGCATGAAATTCTTTATCTCTTCTCTACTATTAAAGTGAGCTCCTTTACTACGAGCTCTTATTGCACAGGGTATTATTTTACATGTTTTTGTAATAAAAGATTTATATTTTTACGAACTTTATATATGAAGTGCCATAAATAGCAATTTTTAACTTTTTTTAAATTTTTATATAAGAAATCAAATTTTAAATGTCATTTACATGATCATATATATAATGTCTTTTTCTCTTTCAAACCTGAGTACTTAAAGAGCTCTTTTTGTTATTATATTGCTCACTGGGTGTGCTCATCAATCCTTTTACTGCGAACATTATATACATATATATATATGCAATGGCATTGAATATAAACTAGCAGTAACAATATATGTGTATACAAATGTGCGTGTGCTGAGACAAGTTTTGTGCTCCGGTAAGTAATGTAATTGCCATAATAACGGACGTGCGACTATGTACAGCAATTATGTACTCTTCTCCTAATAATGCATCGCAGTAAAAGGATTAATAAATGTATTTGGCTAATGCGGATATTTAATTAATAAGAATAAAATTTATCAATGTTGTTGGTTACAGAATTTATGTCAGAGTAAAGCTGGTAATAAAATAAATTACATACATTTTTTTTTTTCATAAATTCACTAAGTACTTTTTGTATTTCTAGTTGGCTATTTTTGTTGATAGTTTAATTTAACAATTAAACTACTATTATAATATTCAGCATCATGGTTCATTCTCATCATGCAAAACGTGTTTCTTTACCATATGGTATATC
The DNA here is from genome assembly GCF_000949405.1 of Vollenhovia emeryi. Lineage (NCBI taxonomy): Eukaryota > Metazoa > Arthropoda > Insecta > Hymenoptera > Formicidae > Vollenhovia > Vollenhovia emeryi. The sequence goes on along the minus strand of NW_011967236.1, from coordinate 440,779 downwards.
ATTCCTGCTGTCAATATACCTACTGCTGTTCCTTGTGCAGCAACTCGGAGATTTATTAAATATAACTGTGTAGATATTTTTCTGTTCTTAAAAGCATAGGCACCATAGCCACAGATACCTGCTAAACTTATCAAACCTGTTTAGACAGTAACATATGCATTATATATTAATGACAAGTATTTATATTTTTATATGCTTTATATAAGTTCACGTACTTGCAACAAGAAATGGTGACTTTCGTCCCTTTTGTAAAAGTTTCTCCGACAAAGTTTGATCGATTATTGTGTCATCGTCGATAGTAGCCATTTTTTTAAAGAAAATAGCGATATCTGCTAACCTGAAAATTAATTAATTCTAGATCAGCTTAATTATAAAAATGCATAAATTACAGACTTTGAAGATAAGTTATTTCCAAAAAGTTTATCTCGCAGGTAAACTTTGCTTATCTATCCCTTTTATAGATTTCATCACTTCTGTTAAATTTAAAAGTTTCTTGATAATGGAATTTAAAATATTCTATTTATATCATAATATTATAAATTTATCTTTATTTACACACACACACCCACACACAGAAATGTCTCTTGTAACTAATAACTGCAAATTAGTCCTATCTGAGAAGAACATAACTGATATTACATCATAATGTTTCATAATATTTCACTAATTATATATTTTTATATCTTTCTCTTTTTTTTCGTATTACTCAAGTCAAAATTGAAAATCTATCTATAAATTCTTGGGATAAAAGTTTACACAATATTAATGAAAAATAAAACAATTTGATGTTGGCTTTCATTAAAACGGTCACGAGATATGACTATTGATCACGCGTACTTGGCTGATTCAAGATTATCGAAGTGATTAATGACCTTGTCAATTTTTGTTTCACATTTCTCTCGGCGTTATGCAGTTAAAAATCAATAGCTGTTACCATATTATCTGACAAGAATAAAAACACTAAAAACAAATTATTTAATTCAAATAATTTTGTTATCTTGCGTTATTACAATATTACTTCGATAATATCACTTAACCTAAATCTAAACCCATATAAATCTTAATGCATAAAAAGTTTAAACGTAAATATAAATTTTAGTTTTTCTATCACGACTAACATTGAATTGCACGTTAATGTATATTTTTCTTGTGTGTTAGTTTCTCCTTATTAATTTACCGTTTAAGTAAGAGTTTCTCATAATTATCCGCTATAAAAATATGAATATTATATATTGGGAAAAAAAAATATATATCAAGCTTTTCGGAAGCCTTGCTCACCTATGTACACTCCGATAATTGTATCGATGAAATAGGTGCTAGGAAATACTGAGAGATAAATGATAACCTCCACACGAACGTGCGTGATTGAGTGACAAATCTCATAGACCATATGTGGGCGCTGAGCCGCTGATGCGCATGTGTAATACTACGTTCCGTAACATGGATTACATGGTATTCGTATATTATCTATATAGTTCATGTTACATATAGTGTATAGGTAAGGGTACGTTTCCACTGAGCGCGTCGCGTATCGCGTCACATAGGCTTCGTTTACACATGCACTTAATATACGCATATCACATAGTAACAAATAGTAAATAACTAGTAAATTGGTTTGGTCATTGGCTGATATCCGTTGAAATACACAATTTGATTGGCGTATCAAGTGCACGATGTAAATCATGCCATAAACAGGATAAACTTTTCGGAAATAACTTATCTTCAAAGTCTGTAATCTATGCATGTTTTATAATTAAGCTGATCTAGAATCGATTTATAATTAATTGTTTTATAATTAAGCTGATCTAGAATTGATCAATTTTTAGATTAGCAGATATCGCTATTTTCTTTTAAAAAAATGGTTACTATCGACGATGACACAATAATAGATCAAACTTTGTCGGAGAAAGTTTTACAAAAGGGATGAAAGTCACCATTTCTTGTTGCAAAAACGTGAACTTATATAAATAAGCATATAAAAATATAAATACTTGTCATTAATATATAATGCATATGTTACTGTCTAAACAGGTTTGATAAGTTTAGCAGGTATCTGTGGCTATGGTGCCTATGCTTTTAAGAACAGAGAAACATCTACCTAGTTATATTTAATAAATCTCCGAGTTATTGCACAAGGAACAGCTGTAGGGTGCACGACAGAAGGAATAATATATAATATGGTAGCCTATCAGATCAAACTTTGTCGGCGAAATTGTTAAGTTTTGTGTCCACGAACCGTGCCCCAGTTCTAGTCCCGAGAAATGTGTGGTCAATCAACTTGCAGCTTTGCCGTAAAAGATACAAGTAATTTACGGTCTTAACCTCGATTTATAAGATAGGCTTAACTTCTCACTCACCGGTACGACGCAGAGCAGTAAAATTGCGACGCCTCATCGTCCTGCAACGCACAAATGGAAAATTCAAATTAATACACTTGAAGGATGCAACATTAAGAAAAAAAGCTAATAATGTTTCACGAAATACACGCGAATACCATTATTCGCGGTACATTTCAACTACCGTGAATAACGACTGTATAATTTCCGGAAGGAAATGTTCCGCGAACGTAAATTTTCGTAGAACACACAAAACATTCCTTTTCTACTTCGTACGCACACATGTATCGGCCGGTACTCGCATGAGTCGTTCGAACGGGCGCGAATCAAGTAAAGGAAAAGGAGAACAAAACAATCTGCGAGATGGAGTTGACATGAGAATAATGTATAGGCAATTATATATTCACCTGAGGATTACTGCGCTGTCGCCCGATGCCTCTAGGCCGCCGCCTCCTCTCAGAATCCTCCAACTGGCACTGGTACAACACAACACTCGCGAAAGCGGAGATAATTACGATCGCGTCGCGTCACTCCCGACGTTATTCGTCGCGGCCTCCATTGCAACGAGAGCAACCCAGTGAGAAATGATTCGTCGATCGACGTCGAAATGAAGTCGAATCGACGTCAATTCGACGGTGTCGATGTCGATTCGACGTCGTTTCGACGTCGATTGACGAATCATTTCTCACTGGGAAGAGCCGCGATCGCGGAGATACGATCGATGGCGTCGCGCAAATTGGCGGGAACGTTTCGGCGAAGAGGGCCGCGCTTTTCCCGAGAAGAGAGACCGAATGCGGGCGTGAACGGGGGATTTCGCGCGAACGTTTCTCTCGCCGCGCGTCACGCGTGAAATTGTACATACGCGCGCGAGAAGATAACGAATTGAAGCTCGGTGTATTCGCGTCGCACGAAGATGCGGCAGCGCCGCGGCGACGGTGCAAGAGATTCCGGCGCCTCGCGAAATACGCGTCTCTACTCGATCGTCGACGCACGAGTGTGGAATCTACGACGCGACTGCTAAACGTGATTAGTATCAAACTCACTGCCGTTGTACGCGCCTTCGTGAAATTCGTCGCGATGACGGTCGGCGCGGAAGAGCGATCCACTGCGTATCCGCGGGGCGGCTTGTACCAACATGGCGCCGGATCCCGGCGGCACTGCGCGGTACTACACTAGTCAAATCAACGACGCGCGACGATTGCACATCGCTTCTCACTTGGGCTGCGTTCAGAAACGCCACCCGAATGCACCGGTGTATCATTTTATCCTTGTTTAACATACGGCGAGCAACAAGGATAGAATGATGCGCTGGGGTACCCGGGTGGTGTTTCTGAACGCAGCCTTGGATATAGCGCACTGAAAGAAACGCGTAAAGTCACACGTTGGCGAGAATTCGACACTCATAGTTCTCGTCTATACTCAATTCACGTCGAACGAACACCAAACACGAATGGTAGACGACGATTCGGCGGTTCGCTTCCCGTATCTCGAGCAAAGCGATAAATCAGACCTCTTAAGCCTCGTTTACATAGAAAGCCTCGTCACAGTATAACC
>NW_011967236.1:412937-436668 GCF_000949405.1 Vollenhovia emeryi | reverse complement strand
TACTGTGGCCTCGTCTCATAGAAGTCGTAAAGTCGTAGTCGTAAGAATAGTCGACTATGATTGGTCAATTCTTATGTGTCTGACGAAATTGACCAATCGCAGTCGATTATTCTTACGACTACGACTCTGCGACTCGCATTGTAGACCACGCATAAGGCTGGGTCTACATAGGATGTAGTAAGTCGTGTCGGAAGAAATTGACCAATCATAGTTCATTATTCTTCGACCGTAAGGAGAATAAGGCTGGGTCTACATTGGATGTCGTAAGTCGTGTCGGAAGAAATTGACCAATCACAGTTCATTATTCTTCGACCGTAAGGAGAATAATGAACTGTGATTGGTCAATTTCTTCCGACACGATTTACGACATCCAATGTAGACCCAGCCTAATGAACTGTGATTGGTCAATTTCTTCCGACACGACTTACGACATCCAATGTAGACCCAGCCTTAAGAATTGACCAATCACAGTCGATTATTCTTAGGGCGACGTCCCATGGAGCGGAATACGCGGAAGTGGAATCAGCGGATCGCCAATCACAAGACGGTTTCGAGGGAATTTGTGAAAGGGCTCTATCAGAATGATCTTGCGATTGGCGATCCGCTGATTCCGCTTCCGCGTATTCTGCTCCATGGGACGCCACCCTTACGACTACGACTCTGCGACTCGCATTGTAGACCCCACATAAGGATTTGCATTGGTTTCCGCGGCGGTTTGCTTTCTTGCACTAGTTCACTAGTGCAGCAATAGAAAACAAGCCTATAGATTCGTCGAAAATTTTCTTCCAATCAATCCAACGCGTGAGAAATTCTGTGAAGGCCTTAAGTCCCAGTCTACAATAGATGATTTAAGCCCTAAGCTTTAAGAAATTGGCCAATCACGGTCAAGTATGAGAAGAATGCGCGACTGTGATTAGTCAATTTCTTAAGGCTTAGGGCTTAAATCTCTATTGTAGACTGGGACTAAGTCCCAGTCTACAATAGAGGATTTAAGCCCTAAGCTTTAAGAAATTGACCAATCACGGTCAAGTACGAGTAGAATACGCGATTGTGATTAGTCAATTTCTTAAGGCTTAGGGTTTAAATCTCTATTGTAGACTGGGACTTAGGCTTATTACACCTATTGTAGACCCTGCCTTAACATGGACGCAAGGCTTTAGGCAGCTCGCGGTGCTTCTTCCAGTATAGATATATTTCAGTGTTCACAGACCAATGCGAATTGTGGTGTGTAGGCGGACAGTCTAGTATGTAATTCGTGGCAATCGTACGAATGAATCGGCAGCCATTTTTAAACTGCCCACTTACTATACAGTACATAAAAAGGATATGGATAATGGGCCTCGCGTTACGAGACAGCAATTTTGAACGACTGAGATTAAATAAAGCGTGATCATTAGCGTGGAGAAGCGAGGACAGGTCGCGCGCGCGAGAGAGATAGCAGGACGTCAACAAGTAACGTGACGACGTGCTCATTGTCACCGTCGTCGTCGTCGTCGTCGTCGTCGTTGTCGTCGTCATCGTCAGCGGACGAGCAGGCGGGCATCGGCGAGAGCAAAAGGCTCCGTTCCTTCGCGAAAGTGCGGCTAAACGAACGAACGGACGGACGGACGGACGTTGCTCCATAACGAACGCCCCTCTTCCCCGCGAGTTTAACGTAACGCTCGTCTGTCAACATTCAACCGTGCACGGAGTATGTCTTTGAATGCCTGGCTTGTGTTTTCCACAGGAATGCGAACGCGTGGTGCGGCTGACTACGATCGGTCGCGTTAAAATCGGATCGGAGAGCTAAGGGGACGGGAAGAAAAGTAAGGGAGAGAGAGAGAGAGAGAGAGAAAGAGAGTGAGATAGGAGAGAGAGAAAGAGTCTGAAAAATATCCGGAGTTGGCCCGGGCGCGCGCGCTACGATGTTGATTCTAACATGCGAGAGGACGGATGCAGCAATCGTATGTTAAGTTGTCATAATAATGGCAGACAGTGTGCACCGAAAGTCGCACAGGCTGTCAGACGGTAATAAAAAGTTGTCGAATCCCGTGCACCGCACCACCACCGAGACGATCCGGCTGGGCGAGTTAGACAGGCTTCACCAGGCGTCAGCTGTGGCGCCGGGCAGCGTGCAGGCCGCGAGCGGCAACCAGTGCAGCCGGAAGAAGACGTCGTCGTTCCAGATAACCAGCGTCACCGTAGGCTGCCGCATGAGCAATGACGCCGGCGAGGACTCCAACGACGACCTGGACGAGTCGCACACGGAGGACAACTCCGTCGAGCACTCGCGCATCACCGACCTCGACATCGAGACGCCGAGCTACTCCGAGGACACCTTCTCCAAGGAGGACGTGTTCTTCAATACGAGCAGCGCCGCCCTCAGCACCGCCCCGGTGATCCCCACCAGCTCGCAGTACGGCCTGGCGATCGTGCCGTCCGAGGGCGGCAACGTGAGCAATTCGGTCAACGACAGCAATATCAACACCTTGGACATCACGTCCGTCAGCGACAAGCAGGACGCCGATCTGCGCGACGTTCACTCGCACGGCAGGAACGAGAGGTTTAAAGTGGTGAAAATCGAGAGCACCGAGCCCTTCAAGAGAGGACGATGGACTTGTATGGATTACCTGGACCACACGTCCGTCAATCAGCCGACGGCGATCGGCACCCCCAAAGTGTCCGATCCGAACGAGGTGTGCATATCTTACGGGGTGACCGACAGTGGGATCGTTATACCGGAGTCCGCGAAGCAGCAATCCGTAGTGACTGACGATAAAGGGATTAGCATCGACGCTAACGGCCCGGTGTCGTCCCACCCGGACGCGGTGCACTCGTCGATCACCGTGTCGAGTAATCCCGCGCAATCGGTATCGAGTGCAAACTATACGGTAAATAATTCGATACCTCCCAATGTACAGCATAATCCCACGCAAGTTCAGACCCAGGCCAAGGTCCAGCCATCTGCACAGCAAATCCCGCAATACTTTCAGCCTCAGACTCAGTCGATAGTTACCCAGCCGCAGCAGCAGCAGCAGCAGCAGCAACAGCCACCGCAGCAGCAACAGCCACAGCAGCCGCAGCAGCAGCAACCACCGCCACCGCAGCCGCAGCCACCACAGGGCGGTCAAGGCTCCACGTTACCTTCCAATTTGCAGGCTACTCATCCCAACAACTTGGGGCAACCTCAGAGTATGCCGCAAGGCTCCATCCCTATCATAACGCAGACTAGCAATAGCGCGGTGACGGCCCAGCAGAGCATACCCCACTCCAAGGAAGAGACCTACGTGACGGTAAGCACGCAGAATCAATCCCTGCCGGTCCAAAACGTCTGCCAGCCGACGGTGCAGCAAACGTCCGCGCCTACCTCTCAGGCTCCAAACATTCTCGTCACGCAGCATCAGCCGGAGTCAGCCACCTGCCAGCAGCCCCTGCCGACGCAAATTTCCGAGCCACTGACTGCCATACAGGGAATACAGGGCATACAGAATATCCACAAGGTTCCTCAGACGGCCGGGGCGCCCGTGCAGTCGCAGGTGATTGCACCAGCCACGCAACAATTGCCGCCGCCGCCGCAAACGTCCAACGGTAACGCGACGGTGCAGATCGCGCAGGTGACGGCTGGCTGTCCGAACGTCGTGGGTGGTCTGCAGCAGGGGAGCATCGCGTTTCACCAGTCTGACCCGGAACAGGAGTCCATCCCCGGCATCGTTCCTAACGCCACTACCGTTCAGTCGGCCGACGAGACTCTCCTCGAGTCGCTGGCCGAAGTTACGCAGGGCAGCGACGAGAATCGTGCTCTCGAGGATAACGAAAGGTACTCGAGGCAAGATAGTACAAAGATGAGGCGGAGCAACATTTTGTGTCGCTTAGATCGTGCACTTGCCTCTTTTTATTTATGCGCTTGAGTATGAGTAAATTTATATGAATAAATGTACGTTGCAGTATGTCGGGGACGAGCGCCGTGGCGATTGATAACAAGATCGAGCAGGCTATGGTAAGGAACCACCGCGACCGAGCTATTTGCCGCACGTTAAGTCGATGGGTCCACTGCATTTATAATCTTTTTCCAGGATTTGGTCAAAAGCCACTTAATGTTCGCGGTACGAGAAGAAGTCGAGGTACTGAAAGAGAAGATAGCTGAGCTTATGGACCGTATCAATCAATTAGAAGCGGAAAATTCAATATTAAAAGCACACGCGACTCCAGAAACGTTGGCTCAATTGAGCCAGTCGACAGCAAAATTATCCCAAAACAATTCAGGAAGTGGTCAATAGGTAACCATTGTACATAAGTTTCTATCGGTACTTTGTCAAGTAAATAATGGATAATATAATTATTGTATATAACTTTACGATTTTTAGCAATTTATAAATAATGAGATTTATTATATATAAATATATATTAGCAGTAGGCACATTTTTTTAAGTAAACTAAAGATAACAGATTATTTTTTACTATTTCAGTTTATCGTTTAGCAAATATATTTAAAATCGTAAATTCAAACCTTTTTTTTCGTGACAAATCATTTTGAAGATGTCTGTCTTGTTGTGATTCTGGACAGACGGTAAAACATATAACAGCGCTAAATGTAAAAGAGTTGACATTATTTTATACTGGAGAAACGACATTTACAATATTAAAAAAAATTATTTTGTTGACTAAAAGTAACAGTACGGCAGAATAGGCAGCTTGACATTCCTATATTACTTTTCCCATTGTTTTAATACTTAGTTAATTTCAATTACATATCTTATCACCCATTCGAAACATATATTCGGCAAGATTAATGAAGATTAATATTTAACATTGGATGAGGTGTTGCTTACATTATGTCACGTTTTAACTTTCAATCATCTTCCAGTCTCTTTCTGTGTTGACGGGAATAGATGTTGGTGATGAATTCTCTCCGCCAACGTTTTTAAATATCAAGTCGTGTATTCATTTTTAAATATCATATCTTGTATTTTATAATTCATGTACAAACTGTTTCTTAAAATTAGATATGCATACACACACGCGCGCGTGCATGTGTATTCTAACTCACATTAACAAATCAGTATCCGAGAAGCTTATTAATTGGGATGCATAAAGAAAACCTGCAATTTCCTATCACCCTATGTTCCAAATATGCCTAATAAATATTTTTAATTGTATCCAAATTGTAAAACTTTCTGGTAAAGAGATACGTTGTATCTTAAACGTCACATATAAAGATGAATTTGAAAATATGTGAAAAATATTAATCAGATTATCGTTAAATTTTTTAACAGATTATGTATAAACTAAGATTTAAAATAGGCAAGTAAAGTTTCACATTATATGCTTTTAAAAATTTTATTTGTTTGCTATAAAGAGAGAGATAGAGAGAAGGGGGAAGAGAGAGAGAGAGAGAGGGGCAAAGAGAACCAAGTATATGACACTTCATATAACATAAAGCTTTACGAAGATAAAAATTTGTCAGGAACAGAAAGTCATAATTACACCTTATAAATTTATAAATGTTAAAAATTATGTCTAAAGAAAAAAAATAACAACTTACAACTCCAAGTTTTGTATCGTTATCAATAATGTGACTCAGTCTTGTATACGTACAAGCACGGTCACAAAATTAAGTTCATACAAATCCGAAGTTCTTTGATTTAATAGCGAGAAGTAGTTTATGTCGCAAGACATGTCGGGAGCTGTACAGTGGAACGTATAATCGGGAGATACATGTATTCGCGGTTGGTAGATGCGCGTCGTCCGCCGGTCGAATTGTCACGGTTGGCATCGGTTGAAAGCCGTCCTCGCTCGCTGGTAACGCGGGAGAGCCAGTCCAGAAATAGACCTGCAACAGGACGTGAATATTAATTCGACGAAATCATTGACTCGCAAAAATTTACCAAGCGTTTTCAAAGGAATAAGAAGCGAGCGGTTCGCAAAGAATTCTTACCAAGTCTTGCCTTTCCACGTGCGACATCTTTTCAACAATGGACCACAACCAGCGTTTAAATTTAACTAGTCTCTCTGTCGATTCGCCAGATTCGTCATTGAACGACGTATACGATATCAGAACTGACACGTTGATGTCGCCGACTCCGTTCAGAAGTAGTCTCAAGTCTTCCGAGGTCAGACCGTCGAGCCCCCCTTCGGGAAGAACGTCGAAAACACCCTCGCGCATAGAATGCAAAGCTTTCTCTTGCACTTTGATCATACGAACTTCTGCGTATTTGCGTACATAATCGTACACGTTGCTCGCAGTTACTTCCACGTCGCGGCCACTGGGTATAAGTTCGATCGAGCCACCTCCTTCTTCGGGACACAAATCGATACTGAAATGCAAAATAACGTTCAACATTTAAACTGTATACACGGAATCGGGCGGGAATGTCGAAATCCTCAAATGTACTAAAATTGGGATATTTTTAATAATGAAAGAAATCAAAGCTTCATAATTGTACAGCATAAATGTAATGTACAAAACAATTTTTTTATAAAGAGCATGCGCTTTTTACGTAATATATTGTTAACGATATTCTTTTTATAAGCGAAACCATATTTTTCTATTCAGATTCAATTTGCAGTCTCCAATCAGTCTCATTCTGTATATAAAAATATTAAAATTATGAAAATAAGAAATACAAGAAAACTTTAAATTAACCTACGTTGTTGTATTTTTTAGGCATGCAAATCCATTTGCACAAGCATGTGTACACACGCGTATAATGAGCAACTACAGACTTTTCTTAATGCAATTATGAGTTTTCTTTACTTCGATCGATTCACTTCATTATTTTCTTGTATGAAAGTAAAACAATTTTCGGCAAATAAATATTAAGAGATATATTTTATTGTTGGTGTCAAAATGTCGAAATAAATGTTTCGTAAATTGATTTTCTCCATAACTTTTACATGTTAAATATCGAAAAGAATCGATTTATGTAACATTTATGCAATTTGAAAAAACACGAAAATGTGTGCGTACGTGTGCGTGTTTCACTTGCTCACGCGTATGAGTATTCTGATAAAAATACCAAGGTAAAGAGACAAAGAAAGAAGAGTACCTGTACCTGAATGTAAGGTCCAACGCGGAAAATAAGCTGTTACTGTCTTTCGTTTCAGCATCGATGACCAATTGTCGCAAACTCTCGTAAATGACAGAATCGAAAAATGCAAGATCATGGAAACGTATAGGCCTTCCTAGGATATATTTGATTACATGGCGATTTAAGAATAGCGGACAAAGCTCGTTTTGTAAGAGACACAGTCCTATAAGCCTGGAAACGATACAAGCATATTTTTAATTCGCTTGTTATCAACAAGCACATATAAGAGACGTTATACGTAGAAATATGTCATCAGGACCAAGACATTTTTAACTTAAACTCACCTGCCTACGTTCCTGAATGCATTTATCCGTTCGTAGCTGCCTCTGCCCTGTCTCGGCGTATAAAAGCCGCGTTTACCAGGAGAATAGAAAAGCGGAGCATTATCCTCAGTGTCATCCAAGATGCTGTTCTCCATTTTTTTCTTACTTGCCGCGCATCGTTCGGTCAAGCTAAATACATCGAGATCCAGCATTTCGCTGGTCAAATCTTGAGTCTGGTCAAATCTTTGGCTTTGAATCAGTTCGAACGCCTCGTCCACTTTCTGCCGGAGAGCGTCTTCCGAAGCCAGCAACATGAGCAACTGGGCCGGTGACAGCTCCAGCAACATGCCAGTTATTTTCTCAGCCAGTGCTGGTCGTAAAGTGTGCACCTGCAATAAGCAAATAGTAATTGTATATACAATATGAAAGAGATGGAGTCGAAGTTAATGAATTCACAAATTTTACTCTTCACAGAACAAATTAAGAATTTTAAATATTTCAACAAATATACAGAACCTTGGGATACAATCTGTCACCAAGCTGTTGCTGATGCATAGTCAAATGATCGTTATTCGGGTGATTAATTGGCAAGGGATGAGTGCTAGATGAGCTACCAGGTGTCGAACTATTATTCCCCTCGATTGCAGTCGAAGGGTGGAAAAGACGAGCGTCAAAAGATAAAGCGCGACGCGTCTCGCGACACTTTCCAGAAGAACGTGTGTTCTGAAATTAAAACAAATATCACATAAGAAATCAGTAAGTAATCCCGCATTGACTAGTTAACGTAACGTACTTGTCGTCTAAGATCACGGTCACGATCTCTGCTTTTCAGTTTTTGTAACACATTGTATTGTGTATATTTCGATCCTACTTGCGCTGCTTCGAGATTCGGGAGTTTCTCATTTGCAAGTAATGCCTAAAAAAAAATAATTAGTCTTTTCACTAAACCGAGTCGATGCTAATTTTATACTTAAAATATTTTACGAACTTCTGCAATCGCGGTATAAAAGCTGCGGGTAACACCGGCCCCTTCACCAGGTTCATCCTTGAAAAACACTTTAACGCGATTCACTGCCAACGGTGGAGTATTAGAAGCTCTTCTGTTATATATATTATACTGCGTATTTAACTCTTTCATCGTCTGCACTAATAACTGTGTTCTATCTCGTTCCACCTGTTGGTCAATTGCGTGATGTATTAATTTGTACTTGGGACTTATCGTAGCCTAAACTCGCAAACGTTTATTAACACAATATATCATACTCCTTATAGGTATTACTTTTACCTTTATGGTAATATCCTTTTGTTGCGAATTTCTAAGTTTTTCCATGTCTCTGCGAAATTTAGCCTCCTTCACGGGAAAGCCTCCTAACTCAGACACTACAGATCCAGCTTCCAAACCTACATCTTCCATAAAAACTCGTCCAAACAAATCTAACGATAATCGCCATCGTCCTAGCAAAATATTATGGGAGATATTCGTCCCTATCGATGATACTGTTCTGGCGGATTCCACCGGACTCGTTTCAACAGTTTCATGAGCCGATATCTCGTGACTCGTGGCAGCTGGGTCGACTTCTTCGGATACGTTTTGGCTCTCGACAGTTGGAACAACCAATATTTCCGGCGCACCAACTTTACTCGTGTTTGATTCCTTTAGAAAATGAAGCAGCGGAGTGAAATATTAAATGCCGACGACCTCAACCTTTCGCCCAAAATAATATCATGATAACCGCGACGCTTACCGACATCGTACCAGCTCGAACTATAACGCTTCTATTATTTTTGCATACGTCTTTGCCTTTGGTACTCGTTGCCGCATCACTTTGATTATTTGTAGACACTATAATCGGCGCTCTATCAATGATTTGTTCCGTTACAAAAGACGAGTGTCCCTCGTTAGCGTGATTAGATGACTTTAGTTTCTCCTGAAATACAATTCACGAATTAACGATACATGCAATTCCTTAGGAAACGTGCCACTGGTGACATATCGCAGCTGTTAACGCGAGAGAGAATGCGCTTTATTATTATAGAAAAAAATCATTACCGCGTATTTGATAGAACTCGAATTTAGGTCTCCAGCTGAAATGGAATTTCGTCTCGATTCCAAGTTGGAATTTAAAAGCGGGCCTTGTACAACTTGACTGAACGTTGGAGTCGCCAAGGTACTTTGACCGTCCATACCGCGCACAGAGAGACCTAATCTAGTTGGCAAACCTTCCAAAGGGTTTTGACTAGATCCACCTGTATTAGAACAAGTTGGTTGTCTCGGAATACCAAATAGATCTTCGCGTCTCGAATGTGGCTGCAATAAATGTGGCTGATCAGCTAATGGCAACGCTTCGCTCATTATGGTATCAAACGGATCTATGGGCGGGCAACCGAGGCATAAGGTAGAATCTGATCTTTGCAGAAAAGGATGCTTTCTCCCCTTCTGCGTCGAATTGCCATGACTTCCAGATCCGCATATGGGTATATCCGGATAATCGGAGTCAGTCTCCATGGCAGTTGGTGCTGGCGAATTGTATTCTTCACCTTCGTCATTGTCATTCTCATCCTACACAGAACAAATTCAATTACATTGATAATTACGAATTTCAATGCTCTCGGTATTTGAAAAAGAATTTTGTGCCAAGTAACGTGTCTATTGTCGTAAAGAAAAAGAACCGTGTACACAGTAAATAAAGATAGAAATTCAAATCGAGGCACATATCAATTTTAATTTTTACTTTACGAGAAAGAGAGGGAAGAGGGGAAGAGAGAGAGAATCTACAAAAAAGATTAGATGTATTCGAGTAAAGCGATTAAATTTCGCTTACCTGGTCATTCCAGCTGGAATAACTGGCCGATTCCTTTTGAGTCTCGCCTCGAGATGCGAGCGGTTCTGAGAGAGAACGCATGTAATACACAAGTGCGTCGAACACGTAAGCGACATGTCTTAAAGCAGAAACATCCAAGACTGGCAGACTGTCTCTATGCTCGCTATTGTGAGCACGCATCAAAGACAGACAATACGACAAGAATTCACGTCTCGCTGAGTGTGCATCGCCACCTGAAACACATTGTAACATTTCTCTTTGTAGGTCCGAGAAAAATGTCGCCTATCAAGTTGCTTGGATTTTTATTAAGAAAATCGCGCAAACACACAATTTATACTCTATTTTTTATTAGAGTATTTTCTGGAGCATTTTTCTTAAATTTAGGTCCAGATAAAATAACAGGAAAGAGATTACAACTTTTTACGTTTCTGGATAGTTTTCATACTTGGGGACAGTTTAGAGCGTAGGAAAATGTTTTCATATATTTAATACTTGTTAACTTCGATTACGAGTCGAAAGTGTGACTCTTGAAAAGAAGACGGCCGTTAAAGGGTTAACAATATACCTCAGGATCGCGACATTCGATATAAAAATAAGGATTTTCGTATATAATAAATTTGAATGTAAACCTTCGCGCTCTCTACTGCTCCTCGGAGGCTCGCCAACGCCTGCAAAACCAACGGTGAATCGTGAAGCTTGAGGAGCGGAGATGTTGGAGCTCGTGGTAATACCACCGCGAGGATTTCGACCCGCGTTCCCTTGCAGGGTCAACGAAAGCGCGGCTGTATTTAGCAAGCCACTAAAATTACCGCCCGACAAAGACGGGGCGTTATTGAGGGGGTGTTCAGGGTGAGTCGGGTCCGCGCTACGCGTCAGGGACACTCCGAATCTCAGCTGCGCCTCCGTAGCGTCCATCACCGTGAGCAGCCAATCCCACGTGGGCTTCAAGTGCGCTTCCAAATACGACTACGGCAGAAGTAATTCATTTGGTCAAGGCTGGTCGGACATGCGAAGCGGCACGTCGGAACTTGGGGACAATAGTTTCGGTATACCTGTAAATTCAGAGCGTCCTGGAAAGTGATCTCCATCAAACGTGGCAAGGCGGGCGCCAGGTTCTTGTAATCTTGCATCATGACCAGTAGATCGGCTATCTGCCGAATGACAATTCCGAAAGCTCGCGCCAGGCAACTAGCGGTGGTCCCCATGGTAATGGGCTCCTGCGCGGTCGCGACGGCCGACGTAGCAGTGGTGCGTCTCAGGGACGCAGGGTCGATGAACACCAAATTGCTGCCACCCGTCACTCGCAGTCCCGCTGTACGTGTGTTCGATTCACGGTTGCGTATCGCCCATTGCATGTACACGGGCGCGAGGTTATTACGGTGCAAATGGCCCGAGGACCCGCTGAAACGAATAAGACGTCTATTGATGATTATACCAACGAAAAATCAGAACAAACAAGTTAATAAAGAAAATATTGAAAAGGCAGGAGATAGAGTGGATGGAAACAAGGAAAGGATAGATCTAGATCCACTTTTTGGAAAGCTGGTAAGGAGGAAGAATTTATCAAAGGGCACACCCGAAAGAAAGGATCAAGAAGATACGAGGAAATGAGGAAGAACCTGACCATAGGAATCTTGACAAAAGAAAAGGATAAAGACTAAAGAAAGAAAAAGAGACAGAAGTGGAGGGAGTAAATTATGTTAGGAAAGGAAATAGGGGTGTAGGAGGCATTATGCTCGGTACAGTTAATTGCGCGTAGGATAAGAGATGTGACAAGAGTGTGTTAAGTTGTAAATCAAGTCCCCACTGGGAGCTGTGTGCTGAAGTATAATAAAGTGATTGAGTTACATCAGTGACGTAAAAGGGAAAGAGTGCCCGATAAGATAATGGTGCGATTGAGAAGAATTAAGGCGCACGATTTACCTCCTACGCTCCAATTGTTCATCACCAATTTGGAACTCTTCGTTATCCTGCTCGTCCGTTTCCCCCGCCTCGCTCTCGTCGTCCTCCTGCTGGCTCGACTCCCCCGACTCGTCCTCGGGAAACAGTAATATCGATCCCATTCCACCGTCGGAACCCGCAGTCGCGCCCGTTTGAACGCTACGCTGAGCCGATGCTGCATCCTGATTGCTGTGATTGTCATCCGAATCAGATTCAGTCTCCGCTTCGGCCAGGAGATCCAACTCTGTGTCTGATTCACCATCTCCCGCCTGTTCCTCGCCTACACCGCCGACATTTGAGTCGACCTCGCCGAGCGGTTGACCCGCGGCGGTCCCGGAGACCCCGGATTCCTCGTGTTCGCTGATGTCACCATCCATATCCATAGGGACTTCTACAATAAACACTTGTGTATTTTTATGCGGCCGAAAACGCGACACGTATCGTTACTAGCGATGGGATTAATTATCTTATAAAAAGGTTTACGTTTATTGGTAGTTTCAAACTCTTAATGATTACTTAAAAATAAAAGCAATACTTGGAATTTGATCCCATCCCTAATCATTATGAATATAAATTGGTCTATAAAGCCTTGTGTCCACAAACTGTGTCCAAGTTCTAGTATCGTGGACACAGGCCTGTAGACACAAGGCTTCAAGAAAACTCAAATTCCAATAGATCTCGCTCTACCTTCTCCACCTTCCGTCTCATCGACAGCAGAGACGTCTCCCCTTGACATAGTTATATTGTTGTTTCCTTGTTGAGTTTGTAGCGCCGCGTCCAACGTTTGCGAACTGACGCCACTGTGAGGTATTAAGGGCTCTATGGAAAACAGCTCCTCCGAGCCATTTATTACCTCAATGGCGGAACTCGTTAGCGTAAATGGCGCGGTTGGACGTGCTACGCCCAATCTAACTGGTGCTATCAATGAATCCGCTGTTTCACATAATTCTTCCACAGCTAATTTAATTAGTGCCTGGAAAACTTTCCGACACTTCATCAAAGGCTGCGAGGCTTGACTTGTGCTGGAAGTACGAAAAATCAAACTTTTTTTTCACCGTGTTTTTATATCGACATTAATAAGCGAATTCTGAAACTTCCCATATATTTATAACAAAAATGAATATTTTTACCTTCGCCTTTTCGTCGTGTTTGGTGCCATTTCTATAGTGAAAATGACAAATATGCGTGCTACGGACCTCACGAATCGGCGTGCTACATTATTCGCTTCTTCTTGTCGTCCAGGCACAGTCTCGTCTTGCAATTCCCTGATCAAAGTGGTAAGCAACGTATCGAGCATCTGTAAATACGATATGAAATTTGTTAGCGTACACCCTGCATAAGAAAGAAGTATATACGTGCACAATTTACCGTTCTACTCTACGTATTATTCCACTTACTTCGGCGCTGCATTTAACTAGCAAAGAATGCGTAAATTTGTCTAGTAAAGCGGTGCCGCTCTGCCGACCCAATTGCCCTTGATCGCCGAATAATTGGTCAGTACCATTCTCAGAAACGCCCGACATGATCATACACTGAACAGCTGGCCAGTCGTTCAATAATCTTTCGAGCGCCTTGCGACTGAAGCGAGGAGGTTCCAAATCGTGATCCGGCATGTCCGAATCTGCACCCAAGCCTGTAAAGCCAAGAACTAATATATATATAAATATATAAATATATAATAATAAAAATTCCAATATATAAAAATGTAAAAAGATATATATTGTAGAACAAGTTTTGTGCAAAGTAAACTAAAGATCCTTACAATTGAAATATTTAAAAAAAATGTAAAAAATATACCATCCGAAGTGGGCGCTTTACGACTAGCTGAAGTTGATCGTTGTCTAGGTGCCGATCTAAATTGGCGTTGCTCGACCAATTGTCTTCCAACAGTCTGCACCAGGAACAACAAGATGCTCTCACCTCTGGATAAAATGTACGTAATCGTATATTATTCAAACAAAAATATTTTCTACATATGTATAAATACTTGTGTGCACATATAATTTGTATGACTTACCGTGAGTTAATTTTCGTAGCAAGATCGGTGCTATTTACGAGACGACACAGCAAGTCGTATCTCGCACCTTGGTGACCGGAAATAAGAGCGCGACACTTGCACTTTTCCCAACAGTCACAGTATGCTGTGGGTGAAGTTCTTTTGAGCTTACAGTCATGGCCTCTGTGACAAACACGAGCGCATTCAGTGCAGCAACACAGAGATCCTGTTAAACCGCATGTTCTGCACTCGAAGATATCCTTAAAATTAAAAAAAAAATTTAGTTGAATAAAACATGTTTGCATACGATGCATCTTTTGTATGTAAATGCACATATTCATTACTTGATTAATATGCTCTGCTCCCGTCCACGTAAAACTACATGTATCATTGCAACAAGTGACAAACAGTGGAGACAGATCTGGACTGGCATCTGCAGGCAATATCATGGCTGAGATGTCTTTCGCATCTTTGCCAACTCTTTGTATAGTATCTAATAAGATAAGAGCTGCATGATATGCGCGGACCGAAACAGCGAGCATAAGTGGAGTTTGTCCTTGAGCATCCCTTTTTATATGTAAAAAATTATTAAAGAATTAACACAAAGAACAATGCTGACATTAAAGGAGTTTAATATAAATTCAATAAGTATGTTCGTTCTTGCTTCAGAATTGTATTTGAATTTTAATCATACTTTGCTGTTAATAATTCCTTCAGGTGTGGTGTCAAGATAGCATTAGCCTCACACAAGTATTTCAATATGAGCAATGCATTATGTCGTCTTTCCACGGAATCTATGATATATGTATTATTAGCCCCATTAGCTGAAATAATAAAAAAAGAAATAAGTCATTTATACATATGTGTAAATTTATATATATATAAAAGTCAAATTTACTTATTATTAATAGTGTTTCTGTGAATTTTGTCTGGAAATTAGTGTTGAGTGTGGTGCATTTTAGGCCGCGATAACAGATGTAACATCAATCTTTGTATCAGGAAGATGTGATTTAATAGTGAACCGAGGAATACGCTGACACGTTTGTAATGTAAGTGTAATTAAAAGTGATTTCACATCCATAAATCAAATGATTATGACATGAAGAGTTTTATTACTGGGTTTCGTATAACAGAAGCGCGGTTTTCCAATGTCACTTGACTTCAACCTTAGTTTAACTCATCCCTTTGTCTTTTTCTAAAGAAACATAAAAAGATAAAGAATAAACTAATATAAGGTTAAAGTTAAGCGACATTGGAAAAAACCAGGCCAAAGTGTCCATATTATGAGAGCAAAGATAACGTTTTTTTCATCCTCTATAAGGCATGTTACTCCAAAGTTTGGCGATATCTTTCTGTTATACCCTGTATATGTGAGTGAAATCCAACACATTGTGACATGGACAGGCACACACATGTATACAGATAACACTAACCAGACTTATTCATCATAGATATACTAGCAGCACCTATGCTTAATAAGCTGTCCTCTTCACCTGATGTGTTATCAAATGCTTCTGGTGGCCAGCTTAATGTCGGGATTGGCTCCTCGATAGGTGCAGAAGTATCTACTGTATTTGACAACTCACGTTCAATAACTTTAACGAAACAAATTAAATGTAGAACATTAGTCGAATGTAATATGTAAAGAAAATATATCATAATTCTCTTAATATCGTTAGAATCGTAATAAAATTGCTGTGCTAAACGCGTTACCTTGTTCAGTTTCTTTATTAGAAGTTGGCGAACACATATTGACACAAGCATGAAGTATATTTCGGTTGCCATCGCAGCGTTCCTTCAGTATCATTTGAATTTGTGAATTTGCACTCGAATATGTCAAATTGTTCTCTGTAAAACATACACATTTTGTAAAATTTATCATACGTAATCTATAGATGACAAAACTTTACGTATATTTTACTGTTTACATATACTCATTACACTTACTTAAATCTTGTTCCAAATTACAAAATACTTGCTTCACACTCTCGTGATCACATCGCAATATACGGGGCATAAGCAAAAGATTGTCGAATGCTAATGCAATAACTGCAACCTGATTCTTTAAATTGGACGAATTGGAACAACTAGGAATAGGAATGGTTGCTGCGCCAATACAATTTACCGGAGCCAGATCCAACCAGTTTGGGTCGCGTATGGCGTCAGCGCAATCTTTCGCGATTGGATAAATGGTATTATTACCATCTCGTAATATCATAGAACACTCGATATTCTAAATAGAGAGAAATCGATATTTTAAAATACATACATTACAAGATACATATATTTTAAACTTAATTCAAAAATAACTCACAAATGTATTTACAATTTATTACGAGAAGATACTGTAAACAGATAACGTTATCGATGAAAAACATACCTCTCCAGCGCTCGTAAGATTTATGTTTTGAGGTTGCAACCCCAAAAATGATGAAATATCAGATGAAATATAACAATCTTGAACGTATCTTCCAGTACTTAGATTGTATATGACGTAACTCAATTTATTGCCACTTTTCAATATAGCATGAATACCTGTAAAGAAATATTTAAATAAATGTGTATCTGCTATTAGAATTAATGACAATAATGGTACGTATACTTTTCATTAATTCATGTGCTTTTATCTTGAGTGACAAAATTTGTATGTAAAAATATTAATCTTAAAAATACCTTGTCCATCAGTAGATATAGTCAATAAACTATCGTTTGAACCTTCCACTATGTTGACTCTTCTAGGTGTTCTTTGGAAACAGTCCGGAGCTCGTGGATTTAATGATGATTTAATTACCTGTACACATGCGAATTATATTTTAAGTATTCAATATAGTACATAAAATAACTATACAACAATCATTACCTGTAGCTCATCTTTACGTAAAAGTCTACAATCCGCTAATAATTTCATTGGTTCCTCTGTCGTAAGATCTTTAAAGTCTGACGTGTTAAAATCCTTCTCTTTAATTTCTTTTTCCTTCTCCTTTGAATCCTTTGAAAAGAATTTCACCGCAACGTAGCAACCATCAACTTTTATAACTTTCCCTGTCAAAAGATAATAAAGCGTAAAATTTATATGACATTTAAATTAGTTAGACTCATTTTAAAGTAAAGTGAAAAAGTATTTTGTTCAGAAGTATAAATGATAATACCAATAGGTACTGTCTTAACATCTTCAACGAAAACAACATCTTTTAATTGCCAGTCTTCTTCGTCCTTTCTATCAGAGTCTCCTTCGCATCGAGGTGCCATCCGTTTTTGTCGTTCTGAAATTACATTCCTTCATAAAGATTCTTATTGCTAAACACATCGAGCCAAATACTTTAATAATGCAGTATATTTTATAAACATTATTAATTTAAATGACCAACGTGTATATCTTACTATGACTTGTTGTAATGCTGCCAGTATCGCTGCAGGTACTAGAAGCTGGAGATGGCGGAGGAGGCATGTCAATCCTATCAGCTGTTTCCTTGTGATTCGGTTTGTTCACAACTCCGGTACTTCCATTTCCGTTAGACTCGCGTTTATCAGCGCTTGCATTGGACACATGTGTACCAGCAGGCAATATTTTGAATCTACAAGTAGCATCCACGTTCCATGCTGCCGATAGCAATTGTCCCACTTTTGGTACACCGTTGGCTATTGTAAATCCTTAAAGTAAATTACATACGTTAAAAATTATGCGATTTAATTGTTCCATCAAACCTATGTAGCTGCGATTTACTTAATGCTACAAGTGTTTCAAAGCGTCCCTTTTCTCCTTTCTCTCAAAGACTGTATTATGTACATTAAGCTATACTTGCATCAATTTACGAGATACCAATATCTTACCGATAGCTCCCGGCTGATAAACTGGACTATTTTTCATGCAAACATGTGTTCCATAACTAATGTCACTTGACAATACTGTGGATGGTCTGTGCTTGCGTGATTTAGCTTTGTATTTTTCCCATAATTTCTTACGCTGTGCAAATGGTAAAACACCCCTAAAAGACGTAGTGAAAAATCTTAATGCATATACAGGATTCATATATGTGTATACATAATTTTGTGCGTGCGCGCATAATACATACTTATATATATTTATATACAGGATGTTTGGTGGAAGAAAATTTAAGGAGCGATTCCACATGATAAAATAAAACGAAAATAATGTATAACAAAAATCACGTAAAATCGCGAATTTTCGCAATTTCCCAAACACTTGGAACTAAAAAACGAAGCCTCCATCGCAATTTCGTCTTGTTTTATTATGTAGAATCACTCATTAAATTTTTCCACTGCCGAACGTACCTGTGTGTATGCACATGTACAAACGCGCGCATACACAAAATTTATTTACGGTATAAATTGAAGCTAAATAAATCATACCACCAATATAACGTTCCACTCTCAAGTCTTGCAACAGTGTATAAAGCACATGTATGAAGTGACACAATTTTATCCAATGTAAATTCAGTAAACGCTTGTGCTGGATGTTCAAGGCGGGAGGCAACATGTCCCAAAAGTTCATCGAGCCAAGTAGCTACTCTTCCGCTTTCTGTGCTAACAGAACATCGAATTGCCGTAGCTGATATATTGATTATCTTTTCTGTTGTCAGTGCCAAAGGAATAGTTTTCGGATGATGCACATTGGGATTCTATAAAAATTAGAAAAGATGAGGCGAATCACAAAAATGCATAACAAATCTATATAACTGCAATGCCATATCTGTGTAAGTACTTCTGTATTTTTATACGGTTCGGATTCCGTCCATTTCCACTGATATAGTTGTCCAGACGCAGAAATGGCAATTAGTTCACTGTAAAGTGATGCTATTTGTACAAAGCGGGGCACCGGATCGCTACTACGATCGTGCCACCACTCCAATTCTTCGGATATCCATAGTGGGCTCTGAGAGGCCAATTCTTTTTTCTTGTTATCTAGAATATTCAAATGAACAACTTGAAAACTGCGATTATATTCAACAAAATGTGTTCAATTTTTCAATATGAAATACCTGAATCCTTTTCCCACGAATCTTTAAGAGCAGTTTCCAACCAGCGTCGTGGTCCATAATATTGACGATCTCGCCATCTACTGAAGCTATCACGATCTCGATCTCTTTCGTGAGATGAACGCTCACTTTCTCTGTCGTTACCTAAGCGGCGCGAAGAACTTCCACGACTAAAAATAAAATATTTGTTTGGAAAAAGATCTTATACATGTGTTAAACAGATACAAAAGTAACATACACACCTTTAAAAAAACTAACTTTGCAGGCTTTTAATATTACTGAATTCAATAAGAAATGTTTAATATAAATCTATAGATCAATTTCTTCAATTTTTTATTTTAGTAATTTTCATATATTATCTGTCCGTATCATTTCAAGTTATTTAACATTTTTGTATCCATCAAATTTTACATGTTTTTAGTTTATAGTTTTATTTTAGTTTATAACTTAATTTCAACTGTTTGATAGACATTTTTTAGTCTTGTCTATAAAAGTTTGCTAAATTCTTTATCAAGTCTTGTGTCCACGATCCAAGAACTGTACCCAAAGTCCAGTTCCAAGAAATGTGTAGCCAATCAACTTGCAACTATTCCGTAAAAGATGTAAGTTGAGTGACTACACAAATTTTGGCTTCTCGGAACTAGAACTTGGGCACAATATTCTGAGATCCTGGACACGAGGCTTTAGAGATAAAATACAGTAAACGTGTTTAAATATTTCTACAAAAAAAGTTTGCAAAATTGATATTTGCGATTATCGTACGTTTACTATAATTAATTAATTAATTGATATTTTCTTCTTATACGGTATTACATTTTTCTTGTTTAACAATTTATATTACTAAAATAAAATATTTATTTATCGAAGGAATTTGCAAAACTATTAATTTGTTATACAACTTAATAAGCATAAGCCTGCAAGATTAAATTACTTTTTTCAAATACTCCATGTGTCCGTTTCTCTTTTTGTCTCTGCATCATTATATAAGATATATAAAAAATTATTTACTGCCTTATCCCGGTATATCCAAATACATCTTCAGAAAACATAGAATCGGCATCAATTATAACCGAATGCTCATTGCTAAAGCCGCCATCCAACAAAGAGATAAGATCCTCTGGGACATAACTGTCTGCCGCATCCTCCGCATCGTCACCTTCTTCGTCCTCTCGTGACAAAAGATTGTTTACTGCTAAGTTTACATCTAAATTTGTTCTCTACAATATTATAATTTTCATGAAGCTATGTACTTTCGTTTATCGGTCATTCTTTTTTTCAAGGTAGTATCAATATTAAAACCTGTAATTCTCGGATGATGAGATTACGACTTTTTCCTTGCAGCACAACTTGCGCCTGAGATATTAGATCTTCCGGGACAAACGGCGCTGGCACAGAGGCGATAGGACGAGAACTGCTACCACTTCCACCTCCCATAATAACTCCGGGTGGTCCTATGCGACCACCGCTGCCGCTCCCTCCACCGCTGCTGCCTCCACGTATCGCGGAACTGTTACGCATGATCCGCGCACGGGAGCGGGACATCCCTGTCCTGTTACCACTGCTGCTACTTCCATTCCCATTTGGCGCAGAGTTAGAGTTTCCAACATGACTTTTGCTCGTGCTACATTGAGATGGAGATTTTCTTATTATTAAACCTCAGCCTCT
Source organism: Vollenhovia emeryi (assembly GCF_000949405.1). Classification (NCBI taxonomy): domain Eukaryota; kingdom Metazoa; phylum Arthropoda; class Insecta; order Hymenoptera; family Formicidae; genus Vollenhovia; species Vollenhovia emeryi. The sequence continues at coordinate 415,917 of NW_011967236.1, read as the reverse complement.
TTTATGCCGCTTGCTCCCCCCCGTCACTTACTTTCTGTTAGGTTCGTTTTTACTCAAGTCCAACCTGTCTGGTAGTACAGTAAATGCAACTCTAGCTATTCTATTGTCATCCGTAAGAAGAGCGATGTGGGTTGGTCCAACTACAATGCGCTTCACCGACGCTTTCAAAGAATTAAAAGCCGCTGGTGTTACAAATCCGTATCTATTTATCTTCTCCGCTATCTCCCTCAATCTGAAACACAAAATGTAATATGAGTGCTTGGATAGATCTGAAGCAGACTACGGGTTACTGTCGAAAAATTGACAAGCTAAGTAACAACGACTCGTACGTTGAAAGCCTTTCTTAAACATTTCCATTCTCTGTTCCTACAACTCTTCTCACGTGACATAAGTATCGCAGGTTTCATATCAAGTTCCAATAATGACGCAATTTATTCGTCGCATACTACATGCTAGACATTACATTCAGGATTATCTCTCAACAACTGGATCTTGCATCTTCAATTATAAGAGTCGAAACACATTGGTACGCGTATGTAACAGCGAATTCGGCAACTTCAACTGAGTGCACACCTTGTTCAGAGTCTACTATATTTATTGTCACCTCAAGTACATGTCCAGGAACTATTTAGCCGAAAAAATGATCCGTACGAATGCTGTGCAGATCATTTTACCAACAAGTATTTCAAAAAGTAAGACGATGTTCAAATATAAGAATCGACTATAAACAAGCCTTAGGTCCGGTTTCACCAAACGTCTTTTAACTGCAATCTTAGTTTGATTCGCGTTTGTCTCTCTCTAAAGCGACAACAGTTGGAAAGAGACAAAGAACGAATTAAGCTAAGCTCAAAGCTGAGCAACGTTGGTGAAGCTGGGCCGCAGTGTGCAGCCAGTGCGCGCTAGTTCGCTGCAAGGCTGGTCTACGATACACGGAGTAAGCCTGGAACAAGAAGTAGGAGCGAGGAAATAAATCAATGTTATCTCTTACTCCTGCCGCGGCTCTTACGCTCAGGGCCTATCCAGGCAAACTTTCGCAGCCGTAAGTGCACACATAAGGAAATAGACGAGTCGATTTCCCTACGCATATGCTTATGCACCTGTGCGAGTTTGTCTGGACAGACCTTTACCCTCGGCGATTCTGAGCGCCATCGACCAATGCTACAAATACTCAAACGACTATGCCTGCACTTTAGCTTCCTTATACCGAAAGCTAAGGGCTCTCTCTTTTGCTCCAAGCTTGCGCCACGTATGGTGGCCAGCCTTTAACGAAGGATTGTTACATTTCCTTTGTCTTTTGAAAGTACCACTGGGTGGCGAATGAGCCGGTCGTTCAGCACGCAATTTTCCAGCGTCTTTAATCCACAGTCTTACTGTAACTCTTAACCTCTTGTCAAGGCAGATGGAAGACTCTTGAGCCACTTCGTCATAAACCTGTATTTTTTTTTTCTTATAGCTGAACCAACGTACGTTTTCTGTGCGCAAAGTGAATTGGGTACAGGTTTGAGATGGGGCGAGGGTATGGAAAGTTCTGGGCATGTAGTCCAGCGGCAGCGATAAAAAAAAAGGGTTCGTTTTTTTAATCAGCATAGTTCTCGACCCCTTAGCGAGACACGTGCGGGACGCGGGCCGAGAAATCGAATCCGCCAGCGCGTTCTCAACGAGGAGCCGTGCTCGGTCATCTCGCGATCGCCAGACAGCGCATTTTTATAGGTTGCCATTAAAATATGGCGAGGATACCTCGAGCGGAGACGAGAGTGCTCGTTAAACGCAATATACGCGGCCTAGGAGGAACGGGAGTAGACGTGTGGCGCGTGAACACGTCGGGACACGTCGCGACACGTCGTAGCACGTTGCAACGCAAACGGCACGCCTCGAAAACGGGGGGAAAGAAACGTGTCTCTTCCGTCTGCCGAGCTCGGGACGCGTTACGCTCTCGGCGAACAGATAGCCGATGAAATTGCTCACCTATCGTTAAGTTGATCGTCGGTGCCTGGCAAAGGGTGAACGACGAGATGAATCGAAGTCATAGTGACTTCAATTCACGTGCGTTCTGCGTCGGATCGTTCTCTTTACTGTACACAAAATTTCACTGAACCACGGGACAATAATTCAGCCATGTTTTTGATGAAACATCCAGTTACATGCCTCAGCTGCAAACATGGCGTGCCGTCTCGCGCGTTCGCAAACGCATCGCGACGTTTCCTCCGTGAAAGTCAGGGCGCGTTCACACGCGGCGTAGCCGCCGCGTAATGGCTCCTGCCCACTGGACGCGGTAAAGGCCAATGTCCACGATGCTAGAACTTGGTCCAAGTTCTAGTTTCGAGAAACGTGTAGCCAATCAACTCGCAGCTATTCCATAAAAGCTGCAAGTTGATTGGCTATACATTTCTCGGAACTAGAACTTGGATCAAGTTCTAGCATCGTGAACATAGGGCCTGTGTCCACGATACTAGGACTTGGTTCAAGTTCTAGTTCCGAGAAACGTGTGGCCAATCAACTTGCAGCTATTCCATAAAAGCTGCACGCTGATTGGCCACACGTTTCCCGAAACTAGAGCTTGGACCGAGTTCTAGCATCGTGGACACAGGCCTATAGGCCTTAATAAATTACTATCGTTGCACCATTCAGCACTCAGGATTCCTAGTAATTTAGTAAATCGCAGGCAATCCAGCGGAAAAAATAGCATCGTCCGCAGCGGGCTTTACATAGAAGTTGCAAGTCGATTGGCTATTCGCACAGTTTTTAACTAATCGACTTTCAACTCTTTTTTTTTCTGAGGGCATAATTTTCGTGCATACGTTTCCCTTTTGAACGATTTCAAGAATTGAGTTCGCGCGCATGCCACGCATGCTCCTGTTCGCCCCAACGACCAATACCGTCATTTTATTTACGAGTTGAGCGACGGTATTGGCCGATGACGCAAGCAGGAGGCATGTTGGGGCACGCGTCGCGAACGTACCTCCACCACAGTATAACCAGT
>NW_011967236.1:396691-411855 GCF_000949405.1 Vollenhovia emeryi | reverse complement strand
TGTGCCTCCACGTCTTTCCGTGGCCGACGAATCTATTTTGATTTGTTTATATTGCGTCTATGGTAGTGGCTGTGTATGTTTTGCTTCTCTGTATATCTCGCATTAGGATAAATAATTCGCCGTCAATTTCTCATTCTGAAAAAATATGAAGCTCCTCACGCACAATATGTTAACGTCTAAAGCTATAAAAGGCGTGACGTGCGGTTATCCTCTAAAAATTATGGTAAGCCTTTTCTTGTATTGAAATGCACAAATTACAATATACACGTTTAGAATACAACATTGACTTAGAATCCTTGAAATATTCAATAATAATTAATTACTATTATTTATTGTGTTACACTTATACACTAAATACACTACTGTAACCCCCAAAGTTAGGTTATTATATTAAAGTTGTCATATTTAACTTTTGTTGCTAATTTATGCGTACAGAAAACTCGAAAAAAAAACTCATAATTGTCTAAGCAAAATTGGCCGAGATTCTGTGAGAAAGTAGCGTCGCAACTCGGCTAACATTTCAATTTCGTTTAATATCTCTTTAAGTTAATAAGCGCAAATACAAATTAATGTATGTCCCAAGGTGCTTTGCTTTCAAAATATAACAATTTTATTAAAATCCTGAACAGAAGCTGCCTCTTGTGTTTTCTGATGCGGTTAGCTGTTTTTCAGTTAAAGTAAAAAATGGGAAATATATTGGCAAAAGTGTGTAAATAGTTTTATATCAATTTCTTTGTTTTATAAATACTTGAAGTCTAGCTCTACTTTTATTACGTTTAAAAGTGTTTGCCTTAAAAAGTAAAAGAGATCACAATTTAATTCTAAACCTACAGCTAATTCATTGCTCTCTCACGGTTGCACATGTATTAAAGATACTCGTGAAAATTTGTAGGCTCGAGACATCAGAGTATCCGAAGTAGACTTTAATCCAGAATATATCGCCAGGATAATTCCAAAATTAGACTGGACAGTGCTGTGGAAAGCTGCCGAGAGCGTAAAATATCACCTTTTCATGCAAAGTATTGTGAAACGTATCAGTATGTTATAGTAATACATCAAGAAACATTTTATTACAGATAGGACATGTTGGCGAATTACCTAAGGTTCTAATAGAAGACTTCGAGACAAATGAGGACTTTTTGAAAAAGGCCCATCACGTTCTGTTGGAAATCGAAGTTATAAACGGAGATTTATTGTGTCCAGAATCCGGCAGAAAGTTTCCAATAAACGATGGCATTCCAAACATGCTTTTAAACGAAGACGAAGTTTAAATGGCAGAACCAAATACTCGAAGAATGCTATTTGTCATTGTTTTCAGATAAAGCTCTTCTGTATCATTGTTCCTTTCAATACATCTAGTTGTGTGTGTACATATGTATGCACTTATGCATATACATTCTATTACTATCTTATTTTTTTATATTGATACCAAATGTTAATATTTGAATAGGGATGTAGAGAGCAATTTCTATTTAGCGTACAAGTGGTTAAGTTTGAGTGCATACTTACGCGTACGCGTACGTGTGGAACTTTTGATAAACTTCCATTATGAATAATTTGGAAATACGTTGGGTGGAAATGCAGAATAAAATACACGTAAAATAGAAAAATTTGTTTTCATAGATTCAAAGTTTTCTTTTAATTATACCAGTTCTGATTCACGTTTATTTACGTCGCCTGAAAACGGACGTTCTTGTTATTAACCGGTCGTTGCGATAAATATATTCCTCGATAATCGAATTAAAAGTTACCCGTCGCAGATTATGGGAGGTCTAGGGTCAAACCTTGGCTGAGGTAATGTTCCTCGCAATAAATTTTTTACAGTGATTGTTACATAGCATGTGTATAAAAATTAAATTCTTTATCAATTTAAGTATTTCATTTTACTGTTCCAACAAATAAGGTGTGTGTTGAGACCCACAGATAACCAGCGCGCAGTTTACCGAGTTTGGAACAATGATAATATGATAATATGTGCATACTTTGTGCACTCTAAAGTTCCAAATAGAAAACACATAGAAGTAGCTTTTGACATTTTATTACCTTCAGATGACGGAAATTTATCTCGTTTGACCAGCCTAGCATGCATAAGCAACAATTAATTATAAATTAATAATTCTTAGTGTATAGGTGATTAAATTAGATTAAATTGCCGTGTATATATAATACGATTATAGATGTTTTATTGCACAGATATGTCTAAAGACAATAAGATATAATTTCTTGTATCATTTGCAATACTTAACATACAACATTTTTTTTATTTACATCACATTTATATTGCTACCTAGATAATTTGCTCGAGTATTATCTACACGAGTATTACCTACTCGTTCTTAGAGCGAGTTAGCAATGTAACATTTTGATACAATTGTTTTACTACAGTTAAGAGCATAGCAAACTCTTATAGCAATATTACAATGAAGTATATTAAATTATAATAAGTAGAATATAACCTAGCATATAGTCTCTTTGAATATAAGGTAATACTGGTTGATATACGAAAAATATGTCTTTTGACAAATATTTTTACATGTATGTAACACATATGTAAGTTATCTTGGACTTAAATTGAAACTATCAAAGTTATTTGTATATCCATTTGGTGTGAGAAATACAATAATTTACTGATAGATGAACATACTTTTGGAGATTAATTTTCTAATTGCAAGATGCTTATAAAGTAGCACAAAATGCTTCGTAATATCTTAAATTGTAATTTGTTATCTGAAATAAGTGTTGCAGTTTTGTAGTCTGCAGTTTTACAATTATTTATAATCTGTTGTCCAACTGAAATCCTTTCATAAAATTATAATAATTTTAAATGCTACGCAATTGAAAATGTTATCACTGTTTCTTCTTATAAATAGAACAATGCATATTTCAAGTACACAAATTTGACAACATTAAACAAAGCATTTTTTTACAGACTAATATAATAAACAAATATATTTTAAGAAGTACTTAAAAATGAAATGGCTTTAATCTAATGGCTATTATCGAAGGACGTGCAATATTATCTACTTGTAGTTTTCTGTACCATGGCAATGTTCAAAATATAGCAAAATATATTACTTTATTCCTTGTAATTTATTTTTAAAAGTTAAAAAGCTATAAAAATAGCTCTCAACTTACATTTCAGCCACAGCCCATCCATTATTAACATTTTAATCATATCTTAAATATTTATAAAGCTGGATTACTCTTGAGTCAAGCTATGAAAATATTTCTGTATATTAATATTCGATTGGCATATATAAATATTAATTTTTATATAGTTTATTATTGGAAACCTTATTTGGTTGTCACCTATTCTGCACATTAATTAATGGAGATTTGCTCTGCATTAGAGATATGCTAGTTTTCTCTATCATTACCTGGATTTATCTGTTTTATAATGCAAGTTTATAAAACATCTCTAAATATATGTCCATCTAATGGAATTTCTTTTTTATGTATATACAGAAATGTATATGTGTATATGTATATTGTATATACATATATGCACACATATCATTAAAATATATTTTAATACTGTATATTTGGCTCTAGAATTCAGCTAAAAGTTTCATTTTGAATACAACTATTATAAACACTCAAAAAGGAAGTCCATTTCGTTATTGAGGAATTATCAATATTAAAATATTTTTCAAGTACCATGTAAAAACATTTCAGATTTTTCTCTCTACCATTCAAGATTTAAAGTTTCATCATAGTAACAGTAATTATGGTGATAATTTTACTTTGTGATAAAATCTTACATTTTTCGAAAACAATATGTAAACATAATATTAAACAAAAGATAATGATTTTATATTTTTATACTGATTAATTCCTCAGAATACCTACATGATTACTTATTTTATAAAAGCATGGATAGGACATTACGTTTATTTAAACAAATATTAATACTGCATAGTTATTATGTTAAATATTATACTAAATTAGCACGTAAGAATTTCAATAATAGCAATACATCATTTTATCACGAAAACACGACATAAAGGAACAATTACACATGATAATTACGATTCAAAATGTCATTAGCGATTGACGCTAGACTTTGAATCCTACCAATTACTAATGAACAAAGTTAAAAAATCTTTAATAAATTATCTGTCCACATTTATGAAAGTTCAAAAAAAGATCGGTTATGTACTATTTATTTAAGTTACGAATATGCGAATAGTAAGTATATGTATATACCAATTGCACTAGTGCAAATATGCACTATAAAGTATATAATTTCGTATGTGTGTATGTATGCAGAAAATCAAGTTATTTAATTTCATCGATAACACTTAAACATGTTTCGAGAAAATTTTGGCATGTTTTGTATATAATAATATTTTACGTTTTACGTGTAATAATATTAAACTTAATAAGGTGTGTCACAGATAGAAATGCTATGTAACATTTTATATGTATCAGAATAAAATTCTATATACACCACGATTCAGGGAAGATCTAATAACGTATTTGCCACTAAAGAATATTATACCACAATGTCAACCTTAGTTTTAAAGAATTTAACATTTTTGGACATGTTATATGTGCGTTAATGGAACCGAATACTGTGTTTTTATAATGAAAACACATGATACACGACTCAGTAATGTTTCTTTTCATTTGCATTAAGAGCTTTTCCTCTCTTCTTTCCTTTACACACGCATACACATACACATGCATACAAAACTATTATTGTTATAATAATATTTACAAAGTTTCTTTAATTAGTTTGTGCGTGTGTATTCTTCTCTATCATAAGTATCAATAATTGCTAGCAAGGATCGTATAATATTAAATGTTAAAGTATTAATTAAATACGAATTTCATAGAAAGGAGAAAGCAAATTCCTCTGTAACAGAAACACATCTTTTGGTTTACATGGTTTACTGTGAATTATTAGTAAGTCGTATATCATGGCAACTGTTACAAAAACCAAGTTTTTATCTGTACTTTTTGTACTTTTCTGCAATCTTCCTCTTTCTATCTGTACCAGAGTGTATTAAAATTACCAAAAATCCTTCTATGTTTGTAGTTGCTTTGTTGTTCAATCTAGAGAATTAATTTTTGTAAGTTCGGACTTTTGTATCAGAAAATTTAAAGTTTATATAAAAAATGAAAATGTTCACGCTTATTATTGTTGTATATAAAATTGAATTCAGTCAATTTTATATTTTGGTGTACTTTTATAAAATATTGATCCTGTATATAAAACTACAAGGCTTACAAAGAACAGGTAGAGTTTTGTCTATTATGTAAGATTTGTTTTTTCTAGAGTTGTAAAGTTTTATAAAGTTATTTTATTAGGAAACCTCAAAATGTTTATTGAAAAAAACATTAACAGATCTCCAAATGTATTAATTTATTTTTTAAACTTTAGTCTTAAAAAAGCTTTGGATTATATTTCAAACTAAAATTAAATCCAAGAAAGTTATTTTTCCTGTTGTAAATAGTAATTTTTTACGTATAATTCTTTTATTTTTAATTGCTGATTATAGCTACCAATTATTAGGACTGTCTCGATGTTTTCATTGCAGAAAAATTGATTTCCAACGAGCAAAATAATCTATAGTTAAAGGGATTATCTGGGGGTACCTTGTATATTTAAACTAAATGTTTTATTCTCTTTAACTATTTAATATAATTATTTTTAAGTGCTGCAAAAGGACGGGCCTAAATGTGTACAAGCAGGTTATTGGACGAGAAAGACCATTCAGAAGTCTTTAGGTTTTCTTTCTTCTTCAAATAGTACGATGTTCTTACTCGACATTTTTAATGCATTTGAAAAATAATAAATAATAATAGACTTCAATTCTTTTAATAACCTATTTAAATCATACGATCTTTAATAATCAGCAGGTAAAATTTTTTGAAGTTTTTGATATCAAGCATTATACGTAAGATTTTATATTAATTTTATTTATTGCAATAACGTTTGCAATAATTATTTCTGAGTCGTAAAACTTCGAAAAATTAAAACTATATTACTATTCCTGCTGAGAATTAAATTGTCATCAGTGTAATTGTGTTTGGAACAAAATCATATATCTCACAAGCAGAAACTGGAATATACAATGAAATATAAATATATATAATGTGCTTCAGTTGTTTTAATAAAACAAATTTATTATATTATTAATATGTATTTTCAAACCAGGAATTTAAAGCTTAAAATAATTGAAACTTTGCTTTTAAAAATATTACTGACAATAAATAAAAATGTAGTACTTTTTTCAATCTTTTCTCATTATTTTTCAGCCTTTAACATTACATATTGTAATTAAATCATAAATTCAAATTTTATCAAGAATTTATTTAAAATTATTTAAAATATATTTGCTTTACTCTAATATATTTTCAATTACCATTTGCTCATGTAATATCGTAAGTTAGATAGCAGTTTCAAATGTATATACCAGTTACTTCTAGTTCTTTCTCTCAATATTCGACATGACTTTTTTGAACGTAGAAATGTATCGTAGATCGAAAAATTTTGGACGATATAATTAGTTCTTAAATCAGAAAACTAATATAAATACATAATTAGTTATTGCAATAGAAAAAAACGTCAAGCGATCTCATATCTTACACAAGATGTAAACAAAAACATGGTTGAAGTGATGCGCACAGCCGTTTTGCTAGTTCATTGTCGTCGCCGGTTTAAGAGCTATGATTAATATATGTATTTTACTTGCATTTACTGTACAATCCGTTTAATCATTTAAATTTATAAGTCTTGCTTACTTTCACCTGACATAAATCTACAGCATGGGGCCGATTGCTTTTGTATATATAAATAGTTTACTTTAACAGTGAGAAGTTTCAAAATTTTAGCAAAATCAAAATGCATTGCACTTTACACGTCCGCGTCTCATTAAAATAGATTATGTTTGAGAAAGTTTTTCTATGTTATTTTTTTATATATAAACGGCTCATGCGATAAATATAAATGAAGTTTCCAGAAGAAATAAACTCATTAGTTATGGCTCAGTATAACAAACGATATAATCTTAAATAATAATCAATATGATGTATTTGTCGTTTAATGCTAAACTAAACAAAAATATACATAAACTATCAACAAAATATAAATCTTTATTAAATGGCATAATAAATTAAATTTTTAATAATATGCGAATCAATGAAAAATATCTAAAATTAAATCGTAACAATGATGAGTATTTTTCAGAAACGACCTACTGGCCAATGCCTTTATTTAATATAAAAACGACGTTTCGGTCCTGGATTTGGACCCTTTTCAAGTTATCTGCTTCGTAATTATCCCTGATCTCATATCGTTCGTTTGGCCAATATCGCTATGTTAGTAGAATATTGGTCAAAGGAATAAGAGGGAGAAATTTTGCTTGCACTCTTTGGTTGGAGAGTGCAAAGTCAATTGAAGTTGCATTGTTAACTGTTGAAACACAAGTAAAAACGTCCCGAGATGTGTGTTGGACGAGGTAACAGATTGAACTGGTTATATTAAATAAAGGCATTGGCCAGTGTAGGTCGTTTCTGAAAAATACTCATCATTGTTTTGAATTGCTGGCGATATTATAATATATCTACCCCAAAGTTAAATCGTAAAATCCCAAAGAGAGACGATTGTGCAATTGCCATTAAAAATTAAAATATCTACTTATTTAACAAACGCAAAAATATCAAGAAAGAAACAATTGCACCTGTTTCATTTGCCACGACTCTCGGTATTGGCTACATTCCTTTGTGAATAAATGGAGCCTTGAGCCAATCCTCTTAACGGTCCTTTTCGTAATTCGGACTGGGAACCATTAGCAAGACAATTGCGGGTAGTAACTAGACTTCCAGTCTGCCCCATCGCAAGTGTTCTTGAAAAGGATTGCTTGGTCAGCAAATGTGGATCCGGTCCCGACCACGGCGCATAGTCCGGCCTAAACATTTTCGTTCATTTAATATTTATGATGAAGATATTACATTGTTAACAAGTAGTCGCATAAATTCTTTTCAACGTACAACAGCAGATCGTTATTCGCTCCCTTCGCTAAATCCGAATTTGATCCCGCTGGTTTTGTTAAGTACGGGGATTTATATTCTTTATCCTCTGTAGTGCTAGTTCCACGTGAAACTCTGAAGAAACATATTTTCTTATATAGATGAGAATGTTTCCAAGTACATGTTCAAAAGATATGATCTTAAACAAATGTCTTACTTCGGTATCTCAGTCTTATTTTTGGACCGTTTCAACTTTTCACTCTCCGCATCCTTACTTATCTTTTTAATCGGAGAAGCAGTTAATTTTATAGCCTCTGTCACTGGCAAACTATCTTTTCGGTCGTCACTTTTACTACTACAATATTTCAGATAAACACGTAAGAAAAATCAATAGAAACGTACAATTATGCATCTCGTATATGTTGTTGAAAAATAAATCCATTACCTTTGGCTGCTAGAAGTACATAGTGGTCGAGTAGCTTCTTCTGCCATTACTATATCTAATATATGTATTGCTCTGTCTTCATCATAATCTACACTATCCATAGCAAGCATCACAATCCGATCTGGCAAATTCTTATATTTTTCCATTAAACGTATTTTCACTGCAATATTTTCTTTCAGTAGTGTATGTACTTATTGCCGGACATAAAAAGCAAATAGAAAAATCTAAATAAATACATACACTTATTTTTTTCTTCCAAACTTTTCATACGCGGAGGAGGCGTGGGCGCAGGTGGCTCGTCTGGTACCTACAAAAAACAACCAATTTCTTTGCATGTAACAATATTACAGTGTATTGTTAAAAATTCATTACCTGTTCTTCCTCTTCTTTCTTCTTTGCTAAGGCTCTGGCAGAAAGAGTAGGATTTCGTTTTTCGTATCCTAAATCAATTAATTTTTCAGTTGCCTTCTGCACGTTATTATCGCTCTGTTCTAGCACATCCAATAGTATTGTTTCATCCACTTTTGGAAATACATTTTTCAGGTACCTGTACATACATTCAAAAACATATTAATGTTTAATATAGCTATGTTATCGCAATATGCACAACATACAAACATAATACATTGCATATGATATAGAATTGATACCTTTCAACATAGTATACAAATTATAATTCATTACTAAACAACGATAATCTAACATAATCTTATTTAAATGTTACTCGTGTACGTAGCATTAATGTTTGCCATACGCGAATGTTTAACGAACAAATTATGCTATGATATGTTTAAGAAATTTCTTCTGCCGTTTACATTATTAATAGTGTTATTTATGGATTATTTGTTTATAAAAAGAGCTGCAGATAAAGATGTTTCATAAAAGCGTATTGGACGATATTAATGCTCTCAATTATACGTCACAACTTGATAAAACACATAAGATTTAATAATTAACATTATTTATAATATGTACATGTGACTGACGTCTAAAAATATTCACGAAATGTTCTCTTTTCTTCGTAACAATAAACTATCCGGCAATTACTTTTATTTGAATATTTTTAGGATAGAATGCACATGCACATACTACCATGCTTAAATCTTATCTCATTTTGGGATAAACGAGTTTCTTTTCTTGTCACATCACCGTATATAAAGCAGTGTAAGGAAAATATTGCTGATTTACAACAACACACATGTAAAATTGTTCGTATACTTTTTTTCTACAAGAATGCATATAAAAACTCTTTTATTCCCTGAGAAATTTCTTTAACAACCAACATAACAATGACATCTAATTAACAATGTAAGCTTCAATTTGTGCCATTAAATGACAAACAAAAACAAAACATGAATATTGAACAAAAAAACCAACCTATTCTAGGTAGCATAAATTTCATACTATCCAACATCTATGTTATTGCAAACCAGGAAGAAACTGAAAGACAAAAGAAAAATCTAAATGATACAGATGTCAGAACATTGGATATTATTGAGCAGTGTGACAGAATGTTTTTCAAATTTCTCAAAAGTGATAAAAATAAAATAACACGATTAATAGGAACCTATTAAATTATATTTAATATTTGCTACCGTGCACAATAAATTATTTTTAAAGAATCGGCCAATCTATATGTGTACATATACATACACGTATATATATACATATATAATTGAATGCCTAGTACTTAATATCTAAATATAATCCAAGGAAATCTAGGATTCCATACATGCTACCGCTACATAATGTTGTGTGTATGCGTGAAATATACCAGACAGTTATAACAATGCAAAGAAAGGCAGTGCTCCTTGACTGGTATACTTCCATGGAACTATCACAAGATACGATATCAACATCTAGCATCCAGACTGGGTGAAAGAGACTGAAAACTATGAATATTTGGGTTAAACCTAAGTTTCATTTTTGGGGAGTTAGGGGCTGGCCGAACTCCGCGAGGCGGACTCAATGTTAATGCTGCATGTATAGAATGAGCCGGTAGACGCCATCTCGGGATTGCATAATATGAATGCACTCCCACAGGTGTACACGGTCCTGGAGCGCAAAGAGGATTCTTTTCCACCTGGAGAGCACTCATGACCAAAGCTGCTCTGTTATGGTATCTGAAAGATATCGGCTGTCGACTTAGCACCAAACCTGATATAGTGCTAGTTTAAGAAAATGGACGGGAAGCTCGGAAAAATTAAATCAAAGAGAAACTTGAAAAAATCAACCAACGATTTCTTTTGTACACGTGTAGTAGTTTTAGTTTCTGTGTTAACAATATTAATATTAATGTTCATAAGAAAATGTTAAAAAGCGTGTGTACTGAATTTTAGATGAAAAATCTTGCTAGTAGATAACTTGCGCGCATGAGACAAAAAATACTTACTTCTTCAGTAAAAGACGAATATGTGTGTCCGAAACTGTCGGGAATACAGCATTGATCTTTGCCACTTGTGACTCAGAGTCGGAATTTTGAGTAAAACTTGTCTCTGTATTTCTTACTGGGGTCGGAGATCCTAGAGTCAAGTCGCCGAATCGTGTTGTCATCGCACTGGTGGATTTCAACGACAGTGGCGTTTTCAGCTCCTGCACATACACACGATTCGCATTGTGTATAACTGAAAATTATTATATGTGTGTGTGTGTGTGTGTGTGTACATATGTGTATGTGTATATGTATATCCTGATAGCTAACTTACTGATAAAGAGCATGCATGAGTCAACGAGGATGACTTTCAATATAATTATCTACTTACCTGCGCGCTGGGAGGTAAAAATGCTAGTTGTGGATTATGATAAGGGGACGGTGTTGGATAAATTTGTGGAACTCTGTGAGCAACTGTATGATTTAAGTGCCCACTTCCGCTTCCTCCAGTCTATTTATTTGTGGTATATCGTGTGCGTTATCCAAATGCAGCGTGTGCATATCATAAGAACATATACATTTACAGTTTAACTCCATGCGCTCGCATACGCTCATTCGCACATACATACATCCACGCAAATATACGCGCGTACACACGCACACAATGTGTATCAAGTGCAGGATAGAATATTTTTGTACATATAAAAAAAGTATTTGCATACAGTCTTATATACAATATTTCACGTAAACTATTTTACTACTTGAATAATGCCATACTTTCAGATTGTTAATTCATGTTACATTGTTAATCCTTTCACGTTTCAACAGAGTAACAAAAAAGATTTGAAAACTCTTTCGTCTTGGTGGAGCGTGGAAAGAAACGAGAGAGTGGAAATCCTTCGTTTCATTTTATATGTTTATAGATAATGTATATTTTACTTTGCATGGAATGTAACTAAAACTTAATTGAAGAATTAGTATATGTATACACATGTATATTCAATTGCTCTTAAAGAACAAAAAGAAAATACATTTATATACATTCCATTTATTTGTACAGTTTCTTTGGAAAAATTATTTCCGGGTGTTTCTTAAAGAACGTCTAATTACATAACACGATTCCTCAAGAATTGAGTTAAAAATTGCTGAACTATTTTTTCTATAATGCTACAATGCTATTAATCCAATCAGTTCCGTCCTTTAGACGGACATGTATCAGTCTGGCACTGTGAATGCTTCACTATGTCGCTGCGATTCTGCATGTACAACATTCTTGCGCAATATAATAGGTGAAATTTTTTCCTGTACTATAAATCATATTCCTTCCATCAGAAGTACTTGGAGAAAATTTTCCAACAAATATCTAATATATAAAATATCTAAAATATAAAAAAAACCTATATCTTTTCACCTATAAATTGATTAAACATTTTTTGTGAATTCAAAAATCTGACTCTTTCTGGACACTTCTTCTCTACAATTTCGCATCTACTATAATAGTACTAGAATTCTGTACAATATTACTTAGAATATTAAATCTATAAAAAAAATTTTAAATAAATTTATAAGTGATAAGACATAGGGTTCTTTTATATAAGCACTATTAATCCATTATGTCCTGAGAGTCATAGCCATTGTAAAATTTCTTTAAATGCCTCTGACAAAAAGAATATAATTTATAGTAGAAAAAATACATATTCTATAACGCAAGAATATTGTATGTGCAAAAGCATAGTGATATAGCGGGAGTACTCATGCACACTCTATTAGATGCGCAGCTCACCGAGTATGCTCGTCTCAAGGACGGAATTAATTGAATTAACTTTACTCAATAATTACTACTCTATGAAATAAGATAAAAATAGTCTTCAATACAACATATATGTAAATGTTACGGCCAATTTTTCGAGCAACAATAAGAAAGGTGTTGTGGTTATCAAAGTATATTTATTTGTCGAATGACAACTTTGACGTATCGTGAAAGAATGAACATTTCGGCTTACTAAGACTTCTTCAGTAATTTATGTAATTAAATAAGAAATTCTTGAAATTGTATCACCGATTAATTGATTCTATAATTAACGCGAACAAAAGATGTGAATAATTTGATATTAAAGTAAAAGGGAGTTAAAACTTATGTTAATGGTCATCTGGATTTTTCCATCAAATTATATATAGAGATATTGTATTTTGTCAACACCTTATTTTATTATTAGTCAAAAACTGGTCATGACGTTTATATATATAGTTGTACCTTATTAAACATTATAGAAAAGAATAGTTCAGGAATAGCAAGCGTTCTTTACAAAACACCCTGTGCTTCCTTTACACATATAAGTGGAATGTACTTTTAACAAATATACCAATCTAACAAGTGTACCAAAAGGTATATTGCCACATACATACAGAGTTCGTTTTACTCGCTCTTACATTGTCAGGACTGGCACTCAGAGGCAACATGCTTGTCCATTTCATTTAGCATGTAATGTACAAATGCTATTTACAGGCGACAGTGCGTGTCCAGTGTGACAATATTTTTTAAATGAATGATTTTCAGAATAGTTAACGTTGATTATTAATATTAGCAATGAAAACCTTTTATATAATTTTTATCTTCTTGAATAAAAGTGAAGATGATTAATATCAGTATTTAAGATATTTTAACAGTAGGTGCAGGTCCCTTACGCACGTTTTTAATGTAAAAGCGAGCAAGACAAACCTGGTCACAATGTGTTGGGAAAAATATTTCATTTGGACGCTTTGAATACTTAAAAATGATTTTACATTATGATTAGAAGATATCGATACACAGGGTTGTACATGTTGGGACAAAGTTAAAAGAAATTTGATGATATATACAGTGTCAATAAAACAATCAAACACCGCAACACACTGTAAATGTATTAACTGATGTAAAATGTTAACATAAACGTTCTTTTAGCATGGCACAGTATCAACCTTGACATTCTCTTAATGATAAAATATAAATTTTAACATGAACCTTGACCTTTACAGTATTTCCTTCATTTAATCTTACTAAAAAGAAATGGAAATTTCTATCAATATATTCAAAAAAGTGGAGACAAATACAAGGAAATCAATAACTATATGGTGTAACGATTGAACTTGTAATTGCGAGAATCGTGAGCAATTCTGAAAACTCAAGTTCTCCTAAATTGTTGGAAAGATATTCTTTTCTCAGAAAATATATTTTCATGGTTCCTCAGGCTCTTCAAGAGTAATCGTACATTAGTAAATCATTAGAGATCAAATACTGCTAAAATATATACATATCTTCATCCTTTTTTTAAGCATTAAACACTTGATCCAGAAACACATTAACTTTCATAAAACTCTTCCCGCTTATACGCAGATAATTTCTACCAATTCAACTGACCTGCATAGGAATATCTTGGGAAGTAGTGGTAGTGGCCGAGCTCAGTGCCATCGAGTTCTGAGACTGTATATACTGAGAGTACTGCCAATATCTTACTCTTGGATCTTCCCATGTTGTAGTTCGATTAAAGTGATTTATGAAATATCTGAAAGGCATTTCGTTAATAGTCACATTTAATGTCGTGCCAAGGAAATTTTGTACAAGCATTTTTAGCACGGGGCATTCATCGGGGCGGAACTTGTTTGAATGTAAAGCGTCTCGATTGACGCACGTAGAAAATTATCTACGGTGCTGTCTTCATCTTCAGCAGACACGCTGACAACTGACCGTTTAGATCTAGAGCTGCAACTATTATCGAGATCTGTGTACATTAAACCTGGGACGACATGGGTTCACCGACGTCGGGCAATTTTGACTTTAAGAACCGTATCGATACGCTCATTGTTCTCCGCAATGAAAGGAATTTAACGTTACAAGTTCTGGAGTGCACTTTACGTACGGACGACCGCTGCGAATGTCGTATCTGCATTCCCAGCCGGGTGGTAATTGACTTCTGTCATTCTGTTCGGCCATCTTTCCGCGTTGTGTTGTTTTGATAAACGTCGACGAAAATATCACCTAGGATTCCGTTCCCTTCTCCCTCGGGCACGCTATCAGTCCGCTACTATTTACCCCAACCTCGTAATAGCGTCGTAGTGTTGGGGAGGCGAAACACCGAAATCAAATAAAACTGCAACGATACAAAACTCACATGAGCCGGTGCGAAATCGCTCCTCAGATTACTTCCATTTCAATCCAATTTCTATGAGCACATGTTTTACTCGTGTCCATTTTTATGAAGGAGTATTAAGCCCTGTTTCCACGATCCAAGAACTGTGCCCAAGTTCTAGTTTCGAGAAATGTGTAGCCAATCAACTTGCAGCTTTTCCGTACAAGATGCAGGTTGATTGGCTACATATTTCTCGGAGTTAAAA
>NW_011967236.1:330067-394922 GCF_000949405.1 Vollenhovia emeryi | reverse complement strand
TAGCATCGTGGAAACAGGCCTTAATTGTTGAGCAAGCGCTCAATGATTTCTTAACATGATTGGCTGGATCTAAAAGTACTAACCAATCATACTGAGCGCTCGCTCAACAGTTGTGTCTGCTGAACGCGGCCTACGGCACGCATGCGCATGAGCACGATACAAGACACAAGCCTGGACGGGCCGTTCTAACCTACCGTTACCCGCCACGTACAATTCGGTCCGGTATCATATGCTCGTGTAGCCAGAACACAAGCGACGCGTCCGCAGGCGGGCCTGATATGATATCCGCCGAAAGTTTCGTATGATATCCGTCGTGTAAAATGGCCGTCACTAAGAAACATACGAAGTTATTCGTCTGCGCGGCCGGTATATTTGTGTGCTACTTCTACTTTGGTATGCTGCAAGAGAAGATCACGCGCGGGCAGTACGGCGATGGGGAGAACCGTGAGAAGTTCACCTACATGTTCGCGCTGGTCTTCGTCCAGTGCCTGCTGAATTACGCGTTCGCCAAGACGATCTTGCTGACGGTGATGAAGCAGGGCGAGGACACCACGTCGACTCTGTACTACTCGCTCTCCGCCCTCACGTATCTTCTCGCCATGGTGTGCAGCAACATGGCACTGCAGTTCGTCAGTTATCCGACGCAGGTGATCGGTAAGGCCGGCAAACCCATACCCGTCATGATACTCGGTGTACTGCTAGGAAAGAAGGTACGTAACAAACTCTATAGATCTATCTTTCGCAGCACAGTTCTCGGATTTCCCCTCCGTCTCTGACAATTGTCCCTTCTCCGCAGGTATATCCGATTAGAAAGTACGCGTTCATCTTCTTGATCGTCATCGGAGTCGCGTTGTTCATGTACAAGGACGGCAACGCCTCGAAGAAGCAAGCGGAGTCGCAGCTGTCGGTCGGCGAGTTGCTGTTACTGCTGTCGTTGATGATGGACGGACTGACGAGTGCGGTTCAGGAACGAATGCGGGCGGAGCATAATTCAAAGTCCGGCCACATGATGCTTAATATGAATCTCTGGTCTGCTATCTGTAGCGGCACGGTAATTCTCATTTCCGGGGAGCTCGTTGAATTCATTCGTTTCCTCCAGAGATACCCAGCTACCATATGGCACCTGATGACATTCTCTATAGCCGGGGCGTTCGGGCAGTACTTTATATTTCTAACAGTAGCCGAATTCGGCCCACTGCCCTGCTCAATTATAACCACCACTAGGAAATTTTTCACCGTTTTAGGCTCTATATTAATCTTCGGCAATAATCTCTCGCCTAGGCAATGGATAAGTACGTTTGTAGTATTCTCAGGTTTATTCCTCGATGCTATGTACGGCAAAGATAAAAGCAAGAAGGATACTGTAAAATAGAATGTGATAATTATCTCAGCATTTACTTCAGGCGGCAGACTAAGGCCCGGTTACGCCGGCGTGGCACAGTTTTAGCTTCAGCTTCATTCACTCTTCGTCGCTTGATATCTGTTTTCCCTAGAAAGAGACGAAGAGTGAATTGAGCGACGCTGGTGCAACCGGGCCTAAGCAATGCACTCCCGGCATTTAAATCATCATATCGCCACAGTAATTTATAATTTACTATAAATATATTAGGGTTTCTATTCTGAATCGCGGATGTAAATTATTAGCAAAGGCGTTGTTATACTTCCGTTTATATTTTTGTAAATGGTACAAAATAAGCGAATGAAAGGAAATTGCGTAATTTTCTACATTTGCACAAAGTTAATTTAGGGATAAAAACGGATAAAAAGTTGATAGCATATGTAAAAATATAATAGAATGTCTAATTCTAACAATTTTTCATTATCATTGGCACAGTTAATAATTTTCTGAGAATCGAGAAATGGCTTTAATATCAAGGTGTTTACATTTTTGTTAATTAGTAGATTATGTAATCTCACATTGAGACTCCTGATCTTCCTCGTTGCGTGTTGAATATTGGAAAATTATATGAATTCCGTTGTGCTGTATATAAAAATAAATTAGGTTTTTCACGTACTACCATTTTGACAGCACAGATTGATAAAATATACCGAATATTTATCTCAATTTGGAGGAAAAAATTGATAAACGGTTACAAATTTAAATTGTCAATTATGATAAATTCAGGTTATTTTGTTGAAAATATGATTGAATGTACATTAACGTACACGTTTAGTTATCACATACATATAGCAGAGGCTGATGTGCAGAACAAAGGAGATTTTTGACAGAAAAAATTTGAATTGTGACTAGAAAATGTAAGATTAAAATCTGATTTATTATTTCTGAGGTTACGATTCGACATAATTGTAAAACGAGTCGGAAATTTTCAGATCGGTGTATGCTCTAGACGCATCTATCCTAATTTGAAGCAGAACTTTTCGCCCTTTTATTCGTCCTGATTCCACGTAAGTGGGTTTTTTTTTATGCATCACTGCGTTTATACTTCGGCCAAAAGGTTGTATGATTGCGTGAGGTCTCACGTTCGCGTGCGAGTTTTTACTCTTTACGTTTTCGTTCCTTGAGACTTTCAGAAAGCTGCATAATCATGGCATAATTAGACATAGGCTGTCAAGACAAAAGGATAAGACGAACATTGTTCGCCCTTATAAAAAAAAACTATTGAGAGCGAATTAACTATTGGACTTTCAATAGTTAACTATTAGATTTGAATAGTACGTACTATTCAAATCTAATAGTTATCCAATAATTAATTCGCTCTCAATAGTTTTTCAATAGTTTTTTTTCATAAGGGCGTAGTTATTATATATTAATGTATATATTACGAGTGTATATGCGTTTATGACATATGTATGAAATTCACTAAAGCTGTACATAACAAAGTAATATAAGAGATGCGATAAGCAAATCCTACCATTTGTTAGAGAAGTCGAATTGCATTTAATTAATCCTCATTACTGAGAACTGTGTCTCACCAATGGTATTGGTGCTTTGTTTTGTACGTTGGAAAATATTTATTTGTGTTAAGTATTTGAGGCTTTTGCGTTTCGATATGTATTATACATATAATATGATAGATATCGCGAGACACGGTATTGTCTCGCGCCAAGTTTGGGTCCTTTTGGGTCCTTTCCGCGGCACTTATTTATTTTTACTTACGCTCTCCTGTGTATATAGCAATATAACATAGTAGTAATGTAATCGACTATATAATAATTAATTAAAATTAAAACGAAGAGAAACAGGTGGGACAGCGTGTGTCCCGCTACGCTTGAAAAGACTTGAAGGGGTCAAACGACAGCCAAAAGGGCAAGAAAAGAAGAAAAGGGTAGATGACAATTTTTTAAACGCGGGGAACGTGGTTTGAAAAAAGAGAAACAGTACAGACCTTGAACTCGGGTGTCGCCACGGTCGCGTTCCGATTAATTTCGTCGCGGTTCGCGGTCCAGTTCCAGGTTCCAGTTGAGTTCCTTCGGTTCAGTTCGGGCCGTGCGGGTTGAGGCTCGCGCTCGAGTGTCCTCGGTACTCTACGCTCGCCGGGGGAGTACCGGGTCGCTGGGAGCCGCGGGGTCTCGCGAGTCGTCACGCGCAATCCTGCGGCCCGCGTCAGGCGAGAGCGATCGCGCGTCGCTGCACCTCGATGCGACCCCGTGGGTCGCGCGCGCGCGCGCACCACGTCAATTTGCATCGCACGTGCGATGTACGCGATCACCTGACGGAGTCGCTCTCGATTCTTAAACTTTTGTTCGGTGAGTGCGCGGCGTCCCTCGGGGCCTCCGGCCCCTCCGTCGCGACCGCGTCGCTTCTCCGCGCCGTCCGCTCGCGGCGGAGCGAGTTTGGATACGCTCGGGAATTACGGCCAGTACGCGAGAGGCGAGCGAGGAGGTGCAACGCGCGGGTGCAAGTGCAAAAGGGAGATTCTTTATCGGCCACGAGTAAACAATGCTCTATTGACACGATGGGTAGAAAACAAACGAACGGCGATTCCACTTCGTTCCGAGGCTGGTGCTCCGTTTTCTCGCGCCTTCCCGCGCTCGCGTGGAACGACGACGGCGAGATCGCGCTCGCCTCGTACTTTCTTTCTCTCTTTCAGTCCCGCGTCTTCGAAATCGAATCCCGGTGTCTCCCGCGCGGCGGACGAGCACGCGAATATCAACGGGACTACGAAGGTTTAACTCGCGAAGGTTACCTCGCCACGTGACGACGAATCGTCGATTTTCCCGCCGATTTCGTGCCTCGCGCCGCCGCTGCAATTTCGATCGATTCGCGTCGATCTACGAACATAATCGCATTCGAGGTCGAACGGATCGTACTTGCGCGAGCAATTGGCGTCGCCGGTGCACCTTTTCCAAACGCGTCTCGCTGCCTGCCCACCAGAATTCCATTTGCTCCGTCGAAATCCTCGTATTCTACTTTAAGACGGTCCCTCTTCTGCCCGTTCTACACCCAGGGACGATCCCACTTGTGGCTCGTCCGAGCGAGAACGTAAATGGACAGAGAGCGTCGTGTTGAGGCCGTTTATGAACTCGGGTGCCATTTCTACACAAAAAGACAGTCGAAAATGACAGTGAATCATACAAAAACCATATTTAGTAAGATAGTCATATTTAAATGCCCGTGTAAACGTCTCCACACGGACGAGCCGCGAGTAGGATCGTCCCTGGGTGTAGAACGGGCAGCAGCCATCTTTTTCAGCGCTCGATTGAAAATTTCAAACGCCAATATTTGTCCTATTACACCCCCGAACCGAGTGTTTTATGTATGAAAGTGTTCTGCTTATCCTGGTATTATTTTGTGCAGAAAAGCCAACGGAAAGAGAATTGCGAGCGCAAAAGCTATACGCTTGACTGTGTCGGTAAGAAAGATGGCTGAGGGATCTTCCTGAGGCAAGACTTCATCGTAAACCTGTGGGCTTTGCTTTCAGCTAGCATGATTTGTCGAGACAGACGCAACGGGATAATATGGTGTTGCCCCGACACGCGCGTGACAATCGCGATTGGATGTAGGCTGTATATTATCTGTTAACGATTTACGATTTGTTATCCGGTTGGTAAAAGATGATCGTCAAGAACAAGTCCTGCCGATTGGTGAGTAGCGAATGCGTCTCCAGCGATAAGCAACGTATCGATCTCGTGGAAATTAACGCGCAACGTTCGTCCGATTATTCCGATTATTTTGCTTTACGTCTATATTTTATTTCACTTGTAAAGCACTGAATTTGTTGTACTTTATCGAGCAGGAAGTAGAAACAGGAGCCTCGCTATCCCATATTAGGATCTTGTAATAAAAGACTACTCTATATAGAATTATATAAAAATATACATCAAATATGTCCATACATATTGTATATTTTTATATAATTTGATACAATTCTACACAGTTCTATATAATTTTGTAGATTTTTACATGCTTTTATATGAAAGCTACGAAATATACAATGTAAAAATATGTATGGACATATTTCATGTATAATTTTATATATTTATGCACGCTTATGAAACACTTTTTACCGGGTGAATGTGTAATTGAAGACTATGTTCGCAACCTGTGCAGAGGGTAGTAGAGTTTTAATGGAATAGAATGTTCTCTCTTCGCTGTGCACACATTTTGTTAGCTTTTTCCTTGAATTGCGCCGCTGCGTTTACATATTACACAATACAATGACGGTTTCACATAGAGACCTCAATTCATGTAGCTTTTATTAATCTGCACACGGTTCAATACATGCATATTTAAAATTTTCCGTTTCAAAAATACGAAAAAAATGATAAAACAGTTATTTCATTTTATTACCTCTTTTTTTATCTTTGAACCTTGGGTCTGAATGAATAATAAATTAAAAAGCAGTAATAGAGAGTTAAATCATGGACCAGTTTTGATATAAATCGACAGGAAATAAAACAGCCAATATGGTCCGAGCGGGCTGCAGGTAGCCCAGTGGTTTTCTGTAATGTGTGAATTTACATACGGTTTTCCAACCCGTAAAAATAGCAAAATAGTATCTTGTATGTTATGTTATTTTCTTTTTTTCCCTATCAGTTCTGATTATTTTTCTTTAGAACACTGCTTAAGTTAAAGTGAGCACAAGTTCCATCAAAATGGCAATTGAAAGTATTATCTGCGGTGGAAATACCCCGAAAGTGAAGAAAAAGAAAGCTAAGGTATATTTCCTTTCTTATTAACGCGTTGCTAAACACGTTATTATAGTTTGATTTTAATATTTTGCTTTTTCAATTTTGTACTGCACATTAATTAAATTTATTTCGATATTATTTAACAATTAAACTATAACGCGACGTATAACAGTGACGGGAGATTATATTGTATGAAGATTTGTAACGCATTTCAAATTACCATTGATCCTCTTCTTAGCATATAATTATCATGTCCTTACGTTTCTCGAATTGCAGACAACTGAACGCAGTTGGATAGAGGCAACATTTCAAAAGAGGGAATGTGCCAAGTTTATTCCAAGCACTGAGGATGAACACAGGTAGAACTTTAAACAACTATAATATGTACACACGGAAAGACAAACGATGTAAAATGACAAATAATACGAAAGCAAACTCGGGACACGAAAAATTTTGCAGCCTATAAAAGTTCCCACAGTATTATTATTAATACGTTTATATTTTATTCTGTAATAACAGATATTTAAATCAGTAAAACAGCGTGTGCTATAGAGCGTGTTATCAAATTAGCGCAATCAATTTAGGATGGACACATAAATTCATTGTTTCTCATCAATCAATCTGTTTTATTCTTCTTTGGTCATGTCACCTACTATCTATCACCACGTTACGATTGGATTGCCTCAACCACCAGGAGTTGCACATTTTAATGCACTGTCGATTTGTCGATGCATGTCGATGCATTTCAATAACAAATTTAAATCGGAACATTCATATCCCTAATTCGCATTTCTTTACTCACCCATCCATTGGTTTGAGTTTCTTTTTTGTTTTATTCCATTTGTAGGTTTGTACACGTACAGGGAGATAAGAGTGCCGAATATGATGTGATTACTACTTCCAGGTGAGAAACTCATATACATCTTGCTTTGACTTAAAAATCCTGTTTACTTTCGTAACCATTTAAAGTAACATTTTTTCCGCATCATGCCTATCTCATTAGGGTGCGTATACACTACGGCGAACGAACGGCGAACACGAATGTTCGGACGTTCGTATTCGTATTCGAATCCCGTCCACACTGCGCACGAACTTTCGACTCGGACCGAAGGCGAATCGAACACTACCGATAGTTCAGTTCGCATTCGCTGTGGTGTACATATCTGTCTAATTCGCTGTTCGTTCGCCGTTCGTTCGCCGTTTGTTCGCCGTAGTGTATACGCACCTTTACATGAACTTTATCATGCTTGATCATCGTCTTTAACTAAACTGTATTAACTATATTAACTTCCTTTTATATGGTATTTGTTTCCCTTCTCACATTTAAGCATTAAAAAGTATATATTTTATACTTACATATGAAACTTGTATATTATACCATTAGATATATAGCTATAATGTAGTACCGTTAAAAAGTTTCATGCTTTATAGCATACGCACAACAATTTTATAAACAGAATCTGAAACTGTAGTTATTTTTTTTATATATATGCCAACTGTAGTTTTATATACGTGTATGGCCAACGTAAATATATTTGTACACGATATATTGTATTGTTATATAGATGTTGCTGTGGCAA
The DNA here is from genome assembly GCF_000949405.1 of Vollenhovia emeryi. NCBI lineage: Eukaryota > Metazoa > Arthropoda > Insecta > Hymenoptera > Formicidae > Vollenhovia > Vollenhovia emeryi. Next base: position 387,249 of record NW_011967236.1, on the reverse strand, counting down.
TTCATACACCCATCATTGTGGAACAGGGGCAGATGTTCAAAGTTACCATCTTGGTGAGAGCAGGGAGAAGGATCGTGAGCAATGGTCTCCAGGAAAAAATACTCGTCCCTTTCCCACTGATGCGTACGGTACCATAGAATTTCAAGGTGGCCCGCATCCTACGAAAGCACAAGTATATATCCAACGCTTTTTGCATTATTACGTTCTTGTAGTAATAATTATATTCTTGTATTTATGAACGAGGAACTGACATTGTATATTACTTGTAGTACGTAAGATTGGCTCATGATACACGACCAGAACCGATCGTACAATTATTATGTCGGGAATGGAATTTAGGCTTGCCCAAATTGTTAATTACAGTCCATGGTGGTCGATCAAATTTCGAGCTGCAACCGAGCTTGAAGAAAGTTTTGCGTAAAGGCTTATTGAAAGCCGCTAAGACGACAGGAGCGTGGATATTTACAGGCGGAACAAACACGGGTATATTTTTATTAGATAGCGGAGTTTCTGCTAAATTAATTGGCATCATCTGTTGGTTTCACCATGATTTTATTGTCCTTGGAGTGAATTCTGTTTAGTGGAAAATTGATTGTTAGATCGTGTAATCGCTGTGAAAAAAGATTTGTGATTGAATTTGTACGAAAACCTACTATTTCATACTAGTATATCATAGTAGAGGACTTTCCTTTACCAACGTAGCTTTAATCATTTTCATTTCTCAAGCTAATATGAGATAGCAAGGTTCCTACTAAATTAATAGGCATCATCTGTTGGTTCCATTATAAATTTATTGCCCTTGGGGTGAAATCTGTTTAGAAAATTCATTGTTGACCCTTAACTGGCACACTTTACCAGAATCACATAGCTAGCACACTGAGAACAAGGCATGGCACCACAAGTACAACTTTTGTACTACAAGGAGGTTTAATTTTGAGCTGAACTAGGTTGGGCGTTTAATACCCCACGGTGCCAGTTAAGGGTTAAATCGCGTAGTCGTTGCGAAAAAAGATCTGTGATTGAATTTGGATATTGAAAACCTGCTATCTCATAGTAGACTATCCCATAATAGAGGATTCTCTTTTATTAATTATACACGTTAATTTTTGTAGGTGTTACACGACAGGTCGGTGACGCATTATTGTTGGAACGCTCTCAACGACAGGGTCGCGTAGTAAGTATAGGTATTGCTCCTTGGGGAATCTTGGACAAAAGTCACGAATTAGTTGGTCGCGGTGGAGAAGTATCATACGATTGCGTCTCCTCACCATGGTAAGATTGCATATTTACAATGTATCCATATATTATGTATCGAGACATTATGCGATTTTCTAAAATATGTTTGTATTTCATTTTGCAGGACCAAGTACACAGTATTAAACAATCGGCATGCTTACTTTTTGCTAGTAGACAACGGAACTGGCGGTCGGTATGGCGCGGAGATTGTTCTCCGCAGAAGATTAGAAAAATACATCTCCAATCAAAAATTGCAGCCATGTAAGCATTACAATTAATTATTACGTATACTGGAATTGTATAATTCAAAGCGCTCTGACTCGTCGATGCTTCCAGATACACACAGCAGCATACCGGTGGTCGCGTTAGTTATCGAAGGTGGAACACATACAATCCGCGCAGTTTTGGAGTATGTGACGGATGATCCACCTGTGCCCGTTGTAGTTTGTGACGGCTCGGGACGTGCAGCTGATCTAATCGCTTTTATGCACAAGTAATGACAAGCTTTCACAATACTCGCGCATATCTTGTAGAAATACATTGTTCACGAAGTGTATTTTTTATGTAGATGGAGAGATGGGCAGACCGGTGATGGAGAAGGACCGCTGGAGGGTGTCAAGGAACAAGTTTTGGAAACTATTAAACGCACCTTTCAAGTCTCTGCTGAACAAGCGAGCCAGCTCTGCTCGGAGCTCTTGCAGTGTACACGAAAAAAACATTTGGTATCTATTAATATTTGATGCTTTTATTAGAAATAAGACTTGTAGCGCGTAAATGTTGAACTGAAAATTGTTCAAGTTATACCCTTGTAGATCACTGTGTTCAGAATATCACAAGACAGGCCGCAAGAGCTTGATCAAACGATACTGACAGCCCTGTTTAAATCGAAACAATTATCCCCGGCCGAGCAGTTGTCTCTTTCTTTAATATGGAACCGCGTGGACATCGCCCGAAGTGAAATCTTCGTCTACGGTCAAAAGTGGCCGCCCGGTGCTTTAGATCAAGCTATGATGCAAGCGCTTCAGCATGACAGGATAGACTTTGTGAAACTTTTATTGGAAAATGGAGTATCCATGCGAAAGTTTTTATCGATACCTCGTCTTGAGGAACTATATAATACGGTAGGTCAACTTTATTTCTGTACCGACAACTTTCCTTAGTAAACAATATAAATATGGATACAGCAAATACATACAAGTCAAAGCGCTTGATAAATAAGCAATTTCAGTTTTTATTATAATACATTTATATTTTGTAAAATATATAGACATATATATATATATATATATTTGTGCGCGCGTACACAGTCTAATCATAAAAGGGAAGATTATCGAAATAATTCACTTGAAAAACTGGATCATTATAATTTACATAGAACGTTGAGCGATTATTTACTTATAGGAATCATTTCTCGATTTCGATGATTTTGAAATATGTTGTCAGGTTATTATTTTGAGATTGTTGTGAAAAATTTAGCCATCGCTTGTAGTTTATTAAAAAGTTATTAACTAAATTAAAACTAATGGTTCGTGTGATAAAATCAGGTAATAAATAATTAGCTCAGAGCCCGAACAGGATGGTAGTGTCCATTAATTACTTTTAATTGTGAAATTATATAGTATACGTTTCGGTCTTAACTAGACCATCTTCAGGAGAGATAATTTAGAGAATATATTCGCAATTTCGACATCCACAAGAAGTGCGCAGTCACAATTACATAAAATCATCGCGATGATTGTGACTGCGCACTTCTTGTGGATGTCGAAATTGCGAATATATTCTCTAAATTATTTCTCCTGTACTGAAGATGGTCTAGTTAAGACCGAACGTATACTATATAATTTCACAATTAAAAGTAATTAATGGACACTACCATCCTGTTCGGGCTCTGAGCTAATTATTTATTACCTTATTAACTAAATAAGTTAAATTGTTCCACGTGGGTTTCTGACTCCACGTGAAGCAAGATTCGCCCTGACCTACCTGGTTTCCCTAGGTAATCCCTATAAGTGAACAATTATTGAGCATTGTAATATACATATTTCTCTTTCTTCTCGAATTAACCAGAAAGAAGGCCCGTCGAATACACTCGGCTACATCTTGCGCGACGTACGGCCGAATATCCCGCGAGGCTACATGTATACGTTGCACGACATCGGCCTCGTGATTAACAAGCTGCTGGGCGGTGCGTATCGCGCGCAATACACGCGGCGAAGATTTCGCATGATTTATACGAAGGTGATGAAGAGATCCGGCGGTCATCAGCAGCATTTGCATCGGAACAGCTGCGCACCGAACTGCAATACTCGCTATTACGCGGGCTCCAGCGCAAAGTCTGACAGCCTGACCATGAGTCTCCTCGCCGAGACGTTGCCGGCTAATCGCGATACTCCTCTCTTCGATTATCCCTTCAACGAGCTGCTTATTTGGGCCGTGTTAACAAAGCGTCAGCAAATGGCTTTGTTGATGTGGCAGCACGGAGAGGAAGCGCTGGCCAAGGCTCTTGTCGCGCTGAAACTGTACAAGGCGATGGCGCACGAGGCGGCCGAGGACGATTTAGAAACGGAGGTCTATGACGAATTGCGCGGTTACGGCAAAGAATTTGAAAACATCGGTATGCATGAATACGAGATAAATCTTAGATGTAAAATCGCTCTTGTGTACGACCGAGTGCAAATTGTACGTTTTCTCGTCGTAGCGCTCGAATTACTGGACTATTGCTACCGACAAGACGACGATCAAACGCAGCAGCTATTAACTTCAGAACTTCAAAATTGGTCGGGGCAGACATGCCTGTCACTCGCAGTTACGGCAAATCATCGGCCGCTACTCGCGCATCCTTGTAGCCAAATCATCTTGGCTGATTTATGGATGGGTGGTCTTCGCACGCGTAAAAATACTAATTTAAAGGTAATAAATCCAATCTGTTGTAACTTGTCCGATTTTAATTAATCAATCGAATATTCAATATTTAAAACACGCGCATACTCTTAGGTGGTTTTGGGGTTGTTTTGTCCTCTGTACATAACACGATTGGAATTCAAAACCAGAGAAGAATTACAGCTGATGCCCCAAACTCAGGAAGAGCATCTGATTGCTTTGGAAGATGAGAAGGAAGATAGCGATTCTGAACACAGTGTTCCAGCAGGACCAGATGTCGAGGTAATTATTTTGCAACTTAGAAATTACAGTATAATCATAAACAATTGTTAAAGTATGATGATAAATATTTGTTAAAGAGTTCCAGATATTCTTAGTTAGCTATGTGTCCTGAATACGTAATATTTTTCAGGAAAGACATTGCAGTAACTTACTAACTTAAAAGTTATGTGAAATAAATTGTACTAATCACATAAAAATACAGTGAAACAATACAAATTTAATATATCGATTGTATTGTTGATTTAGATTGTGCAGACCTCCTAAATGTTCTGGGTGCAAGACATTAACAAATTTTTGTTTTGACAACTTGTGTAACAAATGTATAAAATTATATGGTCGCTGGCCTTAGAAGAGAAGTTTCCGCGCTCTAAAATTATATGCATACAATACAACACATACGTAGCTTCGAAATGATATTCATTTAGACAACATCTGGTCCAGTATTAATGCATAGTCCTTCTCACATATCTTGTATCTTAAGCTTACATCTTTCATTTTAACAGAATTATACACCATTTCATCCTTATGATTGAAACGATACAATCTTGCCTTTTTCTTTTGCTTACTTTGTAATATTTGCGCCATTAATATGTTGCACCACGCCATAATTGCTGGACTAAGGAATGTACTTTTAATACATGCAATCTCAAAACTTAATCGCTTTCTCTATTAAGGGTATATTGAACTACTTATAATATGTAAACTATGTAGGTACGCGTATTAATTATTTTTTAGAAACGTCTGCGCAGGAGCCTGAGCATACGCAACAAATCCAGCGACCAACAAGGCGTTAAGGTATATCTACATTGGCCTGAACGCAGTGATCCTCTAACAATAATCACAATCTTTGGTGCACTTTTAAGCTACTGTTCTTTTTTTGTTTTTAGTTCTCATCAGTCACAAACGCAGTAGTTGTTTCATGTACATTCCAACATTTGTCTTGCAATGAATAATAAGACAGTGAAATGTATTTCATCAAGAAATTTTTCAGCTTATAACTGTTATTAGATGTACATGTGCATTACACACAATGAATTGATCAAAGTTGGTTAAACGTACGAGTTAAACTTGTGAATCATCTTGATACTAAAAAGAAATTAATTTCCTAATTAATAACTATTTACATATTTATTATAAATACAACTTTTACAACTCAGACAATTATATATACTTTACATAATTACGTAGTTTATTGGTAGCTAAAGTTTGTTAATATTTGTTTTTAAGTAATTAAAAAATTTCAACACGATTTGAGACTATAATTTATAATTAATTCTTTATTACAGCAATATATGATATCTTTGTTTAATGTGCTAAAAGAAAACAACTTTTCTGGAGTGTATATATATTATGGTGTCCTTGCAAAAACTTTTAACCTTAATTTTTTTCTTTACAGACAACTTTTTATGTCAGAAATTGATAATTAAGTGTACATATATGTTATGGATTATATAATCGACTATGACACATTTTTTTAGATTTTATCTTGTGGTTTTCCAATTTCTTATTGTTGTTTAAAAAAAGCAGACTCCTTTTTCTCTTTATTTGCTTAACTAACGGACTAGTCAAATATATACAAGTATATATAATTTGAGATATAAAGTACAAATTTGCTTATTTTGATAAACCGATAACCGAATTCTCGCTTTTGCTTATTAACACGAAGGTAAACTTTTAAAACAAATGTCTATTTCATGTCTTATAAAATGTGCAAATGTTTCTCGCCTTACAAGTATTAGATACTACTTTATCTAAGTAACTTCGCCTATAATTTATATATCTGAATTACATGTTATGCTACTTTTTCGTGAATGATTGCTATATCAAACTGAATTAAACTTCCTTCTTTCTTTTCGTTAAACATTTCAAGATTGATATCAGTATCCATTTAACTATGCATCGAGAAACTTATTAAATTTTATGTATGTAATGTCTTTTCCAGTACACGAACAATTTACTTGAATAGTTGTAAACTATTTATCTTTTTCCATAGGCTTTAATTAGCAATGAGCACAGCACAATAATCAAGGAGACGATTGTCCAAGAGAACGGAAAAGTACTTACAGACATTGATGATGGAATACATCGCGCTTACGGTCTTCAATCTGAATATTACGATAATAAGACAACTAGACCGTTAAGACTGAAGAAGAAGTTATACGAGTTCTATACCTCTCCAATAACAAAATTTTGGGCAAATGCTGTAAGTAGAAACATATGTATTTATCATCTTAATAAACTCATGTATAAAATTATCACCTTAAAAATTACCTTTTCACAAAAAGGCAAAAAAGATCAGCCGCGCGGTATCTCTTGATATGTAGAGGAAAGTCCTCTATTGTGAGATAGGCTTCTAATATAAGATAGCAGGTTTTCAACATCCGAATTCAATCGCAACTCTTTCTTCGTTTACACGATCTAACAATGCATTTTCCACTAAACAGATTTCACTCCAAGGGCAATAAATTCATGATGGAACCAACAAATGTGTCGAGACTTATATTTATATTTATTAATATAAGCAAATATTACTACTGTGACAAAATGTGAGGATATTCTTTTCTTTTTGCAGATAGCCTACATTATTTTCCTACTTTTCTTCTCGTACTGCATTTTGGTGCATATGGACGATCATCCGTCAGTAGCCGAAATATACGCGATCGCATACATCTGTACTCTCGGGTGTGAAAAGGTACGTGAGATAGCAACATCGGAACCTGCAACGCTCTCGCATAAGTTCAGCGTGTGGGCATGGAACATGTGGAATCCCTGCGATGCCGCTGCTATTATATTTTTCCAAATTGGACTGGCGTTACGTTTGCGGCATTCGACTTTATATGTAGGTCGCGTCATATACTGCGTTGATTGCATCTACTGGTACTTACGAATACTCAACATTCTTGGGGTCAACAAATATTTCGGTACGCTTGAAATATTAAATTTAATGACAACTTGCTTGCTTTTTCATCAAGCTATAAATAAAACTATATAGCCACTGTAATTAAATAATTAAATATGATAACGTATCCCATACAACACGCATGTCTAAGGCCCGGTTTCACCAACGTTGTTTAACTTTAAGCTTAGCTTAATTCGGTCTTCGTCTCTTTTCAACTGTTACTTTAAAAGAGACAAACGTGAATTAAACTACGATTAAAGTTAAGCGACGTTTGGTGAAACCAGGCTTAAAAGACATCTTTAAGACGCCTTTTAGACATAATTTATATTTCGTAGGTCCTCTGGTGACTATGATGGGAAAGATGGTGAAAAATATGATATACTTTGTGGTGCTTTTACTGGTGGTACTCATGAGTTTCGGCGTAGCCAGACAAGCTATATTGAATCCCAATTCTGAACCACAGTGGCGCATAGTACGAGACGTACGTATACATTTTCTATTTGACGTACATTTCTAAAACGAAAATCTGCACGTACACATATTTTTTTTTTAATCGTAAGCTTACATTAATATTATACTTTCTATTGACAGATATTTATGGAGCCGTACTTTATGCTGTACGGAGAGGTATACGCGGATAATATAGATCCTGATTGTGGGGATGAACCGGGAATGAGGCCGTGTCTTCCAGGTCGTTGGCTCACACCTGTAGTACAGTCCGTGTATCTTTTAGTTGCCAATATTTTGCTGATAAATCTGTTAATTGCGGTATTTAACAATATTTTCAATGAGGTAAATGCTATAGCTCATCAAGTCTGGATGTTTCAACGGTTTACGGTGGTTATGGAATATGAGCAGAAACCAGTGTTACCGCCACCGCTTATAGCGATTTGCCACGTATATTTACTGCTGAGATATTTTCTGAAGCATATTACGCAAGGTAAAAGTACCACCGGCGAGACCTACGACAATGGGCTGAAATTATTCCTGGAGGCCGACGACATGGAACGACTGTACGACTTCGAAGAGGACTGCGTCGAGGGCTATTTCCGCGAGCAGGAGCTCAAACTGCAAATGTCCACGGAGGAGCGCGTGAAAATTACAACAGATCGGGTAGAGAATATGCATCAGAAGATCGAGGATATCGATAAGAAAGAAAGCAATCAAAACGCATCTCTTCAGGTATATAACTTTTACAAGTTTGTATACAATTTAGATATTTTCTTATATAAAGTACTGAGAGGAAATTTAAACTTTTATGAAATATAGTCGCCAGAAGAAGCGACGAATGCTTAATCAATATAAAACACGGATAATTATATTTTATAATATACATATACCAAAATTGCAGGAACTCACAAAACACCTTTCAATGATCGTACTTAAATATTTTTGTGTATGACGAAGGTAGTCGATTTATACAAAGATAGTAGTGACTAATTAAGTCACCTAATTACCAAAACTGAGAATCGATTAAATATTTGGATTTCTCTCGATTTTTGAACTTTCTTTTTCAATTCTGTATGTGTATACAAGATCATTGTTATATTTACAGTCCGTCGAGTTTCGCATCCGCAAGTTGGAGGAGTTGAGTCAGCAGACTTTAGCGCATCTCGGAGTGATTCATCGTTTCATGGCGACGTACATGCCGAATGAAGAACTCGCCGGTTTAGACACGTTCGAAAACATTCGGCAGCGTCGGGTATCGGAGCGATCGGAGGCTCTGTCCGAGGCGGATTCTCACACGCAGCTGCCAATGATTGCTCGGCGCAAAAGGCTTCTGCGATCTCTTACCGATGCTGCTTTCCTGAACGTTGGCAACCCGATGGACGACGTTCTCAAGGCGTCCGATGTTATGGCTTCCCGTGAAAATCTCAGTAGACACGATTCTTCCATAAGCGTGGACGCTCAGGTCGTCGGTCAGGACGACGTTAAAACAATTACCAGTTTCGAAACGGAAGGCAGCAAAGACGTCCTCGAGAGCGAGGCGACTGGCAAGAAAGAAATACCATCCGAGAAAGGTATGAGTCAGGATATCAGCAGGGAAGTAAGCAGGGAAGTGAGCAGAGAGATGAGCAGAGAGGTCAGTACTGAGACTACCAGCAGAGAAGTCAGCAGAGAAGTCAGCAGAGAGACCAGCAGAGAGGCTAGCAAAGAGGCCAGCAGCGAGAATCCGCCGTCAGACATCAGGCAGGACTCGACGGAGCGTACTACACTCAGGCAAGACTCAGCGGAACGCAGTATAACATTCAGGCAAAATAGCAGAACTCGATCGGAATCGGACGATTTTATGCTGCTGCCTCCGCCGGGTATTCAAAGGGCCGTGACCTGGGCGGAGCCTCGCGTGGCCGTGATCCCGTCGTCCGTCACCTCGGCCGGTAGCGGACAGAGGTCGATTCTGTTGGCAATGCGGGCCGAGTACACCAGCATCACGGACGAGCTCGAGAGTTATTGCGGCTTGCTGAGCCCGCCGAGGACGCCGCCGATGTCACCGCAGCCGTCGCGGATGCGCAACATATCGGACATATCGAATCCCGAGATAGCATGGCAGATAGAAAACGAACACCTGCGCGACGCGGAGGAATGCGATTATCAACAGATGGAGAATCTGATTCAGCGACGTTACGGCGGCGACGACGGCAACAACGACGAGAACGGTGGGCCGTCGAACGCGCACGCGGATGAGGCCGGCGATGTCGCGTGCTTCTTTAACGTGTCCAACGAGCACCGCCAGCTGCGTCGTGCCTCCGCGATCGAGGAGGATCCTCGTGTCCAACGGCCGCCGCCAACGATCAGCGTCACCCGCGAGATCGAACAAACGCTCGCGCGACCACCGATCCGCGACCCGGAGGCGACCGACTCGAACGACAAGAATCTGACCACCGTACCTACTCCTGCTTCCGAAACTATGTGTTAAACTGAAACTCAAGAGGGAGAATATTGTTCGCAGAGCGCTCGAAAATTTCTTTGTGATTCGTCAAGTAATCTTTTCTTAAGGTATTGTAATTAATTCTTTCTGTTTGAATTGATCGTTTTATCGTCAACGATGTATGAAAAAGCGCAGCCAAGTGCCCATAGGCAGCTCGCCCAGTATTTCCGGAAGAGAGTTAAAGATATTCAGATTGGGCATAAAATAAAATACTTGACACATATAGTAGATTATATGCAAGTGCCCAAGTTGGACCAGAGAAATGGCCCATCTAAAATCCTACTAATGTAATACAATGAAACTCTTATAGTCAGTTAAATTGATTCAGTTTTCAGCAGTGTTTAAAGTCAATTTGATCGGTATTAATCTTATTTTTCTGATTTTCATTCAGACTCGACCTTTTCTGACATTGGACTTAATTGGACTTAAAGCTGTGCTTAATCTGAAGAGGAAAATAAGTAGCATCTGTGTGGTGGCAATCACAATTTACATCATTTTCAGTTCTTTTTTTGTACCGGTTCAACAAGATCTCAATTTCATCATCCCAATGAGTGACCAAGAGTGGTACGCGGGGCCTTAAATAAGTTGATATAGTAAAGGAATGAGTGTATACTTGGTTGTTTAAAAAATACGTGCAGTGGCACTTGACATCTTAAATGGTCCACATCTCTGTAATCTTAACTCTTTTCCAGAAATATAATTGGACGGAACTTGGCCGCAATCTTTTGAATGTTTTTAACGGTTGCAGAGATTATAAACTCATCGGAGGCCCAGTCAACTCTAATCTAATATTGTTTTTCAGTTCTTATGCTTGTTTCATTGAAGCAGATCACGTTGACACGTGATAAGCAAGTATGATAAAGTAGAACAGTGCAAAAGAAAAATGTTAGGAGGAAGTGGCCGACTCTAGGCTAGAGCAAAAAACATAGGATAGAAGATTCTGGAACAGGGGAAATTTATTACAATAATTGTAATTTTTGACGATCACCTTGTGGCATGCCAAGCTACATACGATCGTAAGAAGATCTACAAGTTTCTCGCGACTTGGAGGAATCCATTTCTGGAACTTACGCGATCACAAATGTGCAAATATGCGAAATAATTTCGCATGGCCTAAATAATAAATTTTTTTTAGTGGAAACTAAATAATTATAGTTCATGTGTAATATCGTGTATTTTTATCGACTTTTATATTATATTATTGCATCAATGCTTTTAATCCTCTACATTCTATAATAACTGTGCGACGCAGACTTAGTGTCGCAATTTATCATAGAGCACGCATTTAAATGCATTATCATCTGCAGCATATAAGAAGCACGTTAAACTTCAAATTCTTTTTGTCCATTAAGATTGTCCGTGTTTCTGAATTGTCTGGTACATCGAATTATATGAAAGTCGTAGCCCAGAAAGTTAAAGTTACGTTGCCTCTACTTGTATCCGTCACTTTTAACTGCATTCTGTGCGCTCAGAATCCTTCCATCCGATAGATTGGCATGTAACTTTGCGATTTTATACATATACGTTTATATAGTGTGTATTATTGTAAAATGGATATCAACACGTTTTTTCTTATAATGCATTATATGCTTATACATAAGTACTTGAATACTTAGCAAAGGAATTGTATCTTACGATACTTCACGTATGCATGGTTCAGATACATAATTATTGATTTAATTTGTAAAAATTTATCGCAGGAAAATTCGAATTGGAGTACAGGCTCGTCAGAATCGATTCTAGGCGTAAACACGTTAACACGAGTCGCGAGGATTGTAGCTTTATTATCCTTACTGCCGGCTACTTTACTCGCGATAATTTTTCGACATGTATTTAGAGCCTTACACGTAACGCACTTTCAGCTGCGTCAGACTCCACGGACCATTCGAAAGCGAACCATATCACGCAGACACGTTCTTAATGAACTAAGCCAGTCTGCGTTAGTACAATTGCAACTATTTGAAAATAAAACTTTGATATACACACTTGTACTTAAAAAGCCTAAACGTGTATAGAGAAATATTTTAGAGAAATTAGAGAAATATTTTAATTGTGTATTATAGTTGTTTAAAAAATCGCGGGAGGAAAATAGCGAGTTCAAGCGTGTTCAGCAAACGTTACTTAAATGTTGACGTAACTTCAACGTTACTTCATTTAATTGTTAATTATTGTAACGATTGATTCGTTATTTGTTTCGAGTGCATTTAGCAACTTTATAATTTCTGTGTAACTGAATCATTTCTGTACACTATATTATGCTGGATATATTGCATTACATTGAATGGTGTTGTAGCTATGCTAGGGCGATATTTACTTATATGTACACGCAGCAAAAGAGTTGAGATAAATCGTCAAATCGTGAATAGAAATAACAAATTCATATTTTTATTTTTTGAATAATTTGGATCTATTTTGGAGATAATTGGAGGTAATTGTGTGTGAGACTTTCTATAAAAATCTTACTGAAAATATAATTTTGCATACTTAAGATTTTCACATGTTTTTTTCTAAATTTCAGTGTACTTTAATATTTCAGACTGTTTCAAAAGAAGATATTTTTGAATATTTCAATAAAGTAAGAAATATTAATGAATATTTCCATTATTCTAGGTATTGAATTTGATGTAAAAAAGTTTTCGACAATTAGTTTGCAAATAATATATGTCGATTTTGAATGTAATACTTCTTTATAACTAGTTCCGAGCCTGGTGCTCCTTTAAAAAACAAAGTATTTCGAAATTGTACATCGATATGAAGAATCAAAAGCAATATTACATTTGTAAGATACTCAATGGAAGTATTAGCTTTATTCTGAAAAGTAATTATTAAATTAATTGCAATAATTATATATTTTACACATAATCAGGACAATATTACTGTGGATACAGATTGAATTATTTGTTTGCCTTTAAAAAGTCGTGCTCTAATATATTTGTATAAACAATTATCACATTGTTTATAAGGAAACAAGCGTTAGAAATATCGCTTAGAAGTAAACTTCTATTTGTAGAAAAGATTTTAATGTGTTTAATAAATATATTGTACAAAGGACATGTACACAGTGCGCTTGTGTACATACATATGGTATAATACACGACGAATCATTTTTGCTCAATCTTGTTCTCGTGTATACGATGTACGTAAAAGTTTTACGATACCAACAGTACATCTTTACAATATTATATGTATATACATGACATGTATTAAGATACAAATTTCTAATTATATTCGTAAAATGTCATGTAATAACGATAATAATTTCTAACAATATCGTAACAATAATAGCAAATATAATTATGCATATGTCCTTATATGTACATATATTATGTATATACAACGCATGCGTATACTTACATTTATACTTTACTGTATAGATATCTGTGTGTTTCTATCCGTCTTTTTGACGTGTTTATTTAATTACGTTCGTCTTTTCTCAAACGTTTTGTGTAAAATTTAAATGCTAGTCATAGTGAATACCATAAATTAAATACTAAAACGCATCAACCATATCACAATTATAACAAATTGTCTCGAGTCGCAAAGTATACTTACAATTAGTTTTAATAGAATACAAGTTGCAGAAATCAAACGAGCATTACGACTAGATAAACTAAGTATCACACGCCTTTTATTGTCAGGATCTATTCCGTCTAAATATTGGCAATCATTTTGCAATGTTTATTCTAGAAATGCATTTGTCTACGAACACGCGCTATCTTGTCGATTGTAAAAACGTGGATGAAAACTACCAACGAATCAGGCACCAAGTATAAGAAATAGCTGATAATTGTATCTGTAAATCGATTAAAACTATGAAATTGTGATCCTTATCACGTTATCGTCACGTAAATCGTATATCAATGTTATTGAAAACGTTACTCATGTTTTATTAGCCGCCAATATTCATTAAAGATTCAATAATCGGTATTTACCGTACTGGAACGAGGAGGTGAAATCAACAGAAATAATAACGTTTTAGCGTGCTTTAAAAAATTAGTACATTTAGGTATTTCAGCTATTGCTCGATATACAGCATACTGTATACTGTATAATGTTACACTTGTTATTGCAAGCAACTGTAATAAGTGCAATCAATATAAGCGAACAGTATTATTGATTGCGAAATTCAGAGTATGTAATTGTCCACCATCCGTGCAGTTAATGATCGTAAAATATGTGCCTTCTCGTCATACTGTCTGTTTTTTACAATATACAAAATGTGCATCCAATTTTATTAAATTTCAGATGTTGATTTTGCAACTTTTAACGCGCAAAGCGCATCGCTGTATGATTATGATCTCGAATTTTAACTGTAATCTCGGAAACGTAACAGTAATTTTCCTCAAAATGTTTGTCGTTCAAAAATCGTTCGTATTTAATATTATGTACTCCTTCTCTTCCTTCTGTGCGAAGCGCTCGCTTAGCAGTTACGTCTAAGAAAACTTATCTTTTTTGCGGTCGCTTTATATTCGATAGATGTGAACCTGTTATTATAAAAATCATAATCTGCATCTTCTATGCGACGTTGTACTACGACATCAAAATGGACTTATCCAAAGAAATATATACATGTATTATTTCAACATTGAGGTTTGTTCATTATTATATTATTACAATAATTTAATCATAGCATTGTAATCGTTATATTGTAATAATTTATTGCATGTGCAAAAACAATTATATGATATCAAGTTACAAAATACGTAAAGTGATGCTATACGGTATATGCTGCAGAAAGGTATGTTATTTCTCATAAAAGTTTTCCAGTGGAAATACTTTGCTGAAAGTACTATGAAATCGATGTGAAATGTGAAATGAAAAATATTGAAAAATTACCGAGTATGTAATCTTAAAATGTATCGTAATTTTCCTTATGAAATTCAATGTAGCACTGCAGAATATAAGGATATTTTACAGGTAATTATGGAGAGGCGTATGCAGTCCATTTCTCGGAGTCAGCATTACAAACGTGATTGAAATACTATACAGCTTAACTACGAATTTTCTATTCTATTACAGCAAATCAACCTACCGTGGCGCAAACTGAAGGAAAAATTAAAACATGATAGTGCTGTAAAAGTGACAATAATCGCATTGGAGCCTGTAAGAATACTGGAAGTTGTTCAGCCACTCCACTGGGGGAGAGTTGACTGGTGTTTCTTGCAAAGAACAATTGGATTTGTCCAATTTACTATTGAATCCATTATTAAAATAATCAAAGGTACACAGTAACAATTAAGAATATGTGTGTGTGAAAGTAGAAAGATTTAATTTGATTTACAAGTCGTTACTAGCAATCCGTGAACTCAATAATGTTAATAGACGTTTACGAGTCCGATAACTCGATGTAAACGGTTCCTTCATCGGCATTAGCACTGTTCATCGCATTCAGTAATATAGGGTGGTGCACATTCGCTGTGTTTTATACCAAACGAAAAAGCGGGGGTCGGTTTGAATGGTGGGATGGTGTATATCGGACCTGGGCCTTCGGAAATCCATTGTAATGCTCGTCTACCAGCTATAGTATACTTCGGTGCTTTCGGTTTCACCACGTCCAAGTTGTACGAATAGGGACCTGGGCTAATCGCAGGCTTTTTTGCAACTGGAGGCAGCCCCCTGCGAACAATAAAATAATTCATGTGCGAATTACTTTAAAACGAATGAAAGAAGAAAAGAGTCTGAATATATACATGGAAAAGGCTGGCGCGTCAGCAATGGGTTTGATGTAGTAAGGTCCTGGCGTCTCACTAGATTTCCTCAATTTGGTTCTCCATTTGATTGAAAAGAAAGGACCACGAGGAACGTCCGGCAACTTATACTTCGGACCAGGCCCGAACACAATTTCTACCAAGTGCAAGAGAGAAAAACATTGTAACAGTGATTAACAATGATATTGCTCGAGCAAGGAGCTTTTTACCGCAACGTTTTGCGACATGTCCGAAGGTAAATCCTTTGAGTCTACGTTCCTCGGTCATGTATATCGGTCCTGGACTTTCCGTCACTTTGAAGACGACACGATGACCGCCAATCGTATATGCTGGATTTCGATATCTTGAAATACAGTGGTCCCTGTAGCCGACAAGTGCCTTGAGCTGATATTTAGGTCCCGGAGCTGTCATAAAATAGATGATAATAAATATTTAATAATTTTGTGTGGAATTCTCTCAAATGTGAATACACCAAGAAGCGTTCAAGATTGACGAGTACTAATATTTTAAACAAGGTACTAATTGTTTAATATAACAGTATTCACATTTTTATTTTGGGTGACTTACTGTTTTATTGGAATATTATATAAAATTTACGTTTGCTTTCACCTCCACACACAATATTTAAATTAGATCTGACGAATGCGTACTGATAAAGTGGCACGTAGTGGCGCCCTTTCTCTCTATTCTTTTTTCATTTTCAGCACCCCTGCCTTTTCCACGTCTCATTTTTGGTGGCATTTTTGCACTTGTAAATTTGGAAATTCTGCTTAACGTATAATGTATTAGCACATGTCACATTACTATGATTTTGATTCCATTTTGGCGTGAAAACAATTGCTTCCCGGGAAAAAATGGAAATATCTAATTATACATGTCTCAATCATGTAATATCTAATTATATCCAATTCTAAAATCATCAGAATTTTTAGAATTAAATCTCATGAGATATAATTCTGAGATATAATTAGATATTACATGACTGAGACATATATGAGATTTTTTTCATTTATAACAAATAAACTGTGCTAGTAACTCGCACTGTATTTATATTTCAGATTTATTTATTTTTTATGTGTACGTAAAATGTTTACAGAATTATATGTCAGACTACGAAAAGATCCAGCTCTAACCGAAAATAAAATATTATAATTATTCGTGTTTGATTAGATTTATGTTGGTCCTGTTTCACTTAAAATATATTACCTATGAGTGTGCGCGTACGTGTAATGCAATGCAATATAGTATAATACAATATAGCGTGATATGTACGTGATGCGCTAAACCTTGCAGCAACAGAGATTTATTGCATAAATATTAAAAATATCTATATACAATTTTTAATTATAAAATCATTCCTCGTCCAGTTGTGTCATGGGTATTCCGGTGCATTCGCTATGCTTTATACCAAACGAATACATAGGCGAACGTTTTCGCGTATCGTATAATGGATAAAAGATCGGTGCCGGACTGTGATAAATATTTTCTAAAATGTGTCTTCCCTTTAGACTGTACGCCGGACTCCGTCGTTTTATTGTATCATAGTTTATTTTGATATATGCGGCCGGGCCTGGGCCAACAATTTCTTCGCGTGTCTTGCGATGACCAATGCTGAAAAATATGAAGTACATTATGTTGTATTATAAATAGTATTTCGGCAAAGAGATGATTTTATCACATATGTGTATATAATTATAACACGACAGATCTATCCACATTTTCTTACATAGAAAATGCGCCCTGAGCTGATTTATCGGGCACTCTGGGCCCTATGCATGTTGGCAAAAGGTACGAATTCGGTCCAGGCCCTTCGTCTAGAAACTTGGTTATCCCTCGTGACTTGATACTGTAAGCTGGTGCTCTACGATTGTGATTCATCGGTGGACACAACTCGGGAGAGTAGGCTCCGGGTCCAGGAGCGTGGTCACGCACTAAAAAATACAGAGATGAATCAATATTAATTTCCCGCGTCTCTCACAAGTTAAGAAGGCACTATCTTTTATACTCACAGCTCCATACTTTCCTTCCTCTGATTGTATAAGCTGGTGGGTTGTCTGGTCCAGATTTTGTTAAATTTCTGATATCATAATGAGGACCAGGCCCCATCACATAAGTCTTGATACCAGTTGGAGCTCGTATACTATATGCTGGACCTCTATGCCGAGACGGATCGTGGTTGTTGTAGCCAATTAACGTTGGCAATTTGTAAACTGGGCCGGGACCTGCATTCACAAATTCATATCAATATAAAATGAGTTGCGTCGTTCAAAATGAATAATTATCAAGCTTGCCTTTTATGGTACAACTTAGCACTCTTGGTTTTTCTCTGGCCTCCATTTTTACTGTCGGTTTAATTGTATGTAAAAAAAAACGCAATAAAACGTAAAGACCTATAAATACGAGTTTAAAGGATAATATTAAAACTTATGACATGATGATCTTCATGAAATTGGTAATAAAACATGAAGGTGTGAACTTGAAGCTGATATGTTCACAGCAATCGGTATATGTACGCTCAAATATTCGGTGACTTGTTGTAAAAATGACGTAGAAAGATTATGTTTTACAGCTAAAAGCTCCTTCTATTTAGAACATGTTTCAATACAGGATAAGTCATCAACATCGCTATCAAAATTATCACTTTCTCCTTCATCATTAGTATCACTATCAACGTCGTCATCTTCTTCAATTGCTAACGATTTTAGCTTCATTAATAAATCTTCCTTTTTCTTCAGACCTGCTTCATCTTCACTTCTGTCTTCGCTGTCAATCCTATCTGTGTCAGAACTGAATTCGGAGGTGCGAGATTTGCTAGGTTTTTTACTCTTTGCTAAAAAGAAACGCAAGACAAGTGCGGGTTACTACATGAAAACATTTGTCTGTTACACATAGTATACGTGTACATAAAAAATATTCTATTCATAATACGCGACATACTCGATTGCTGATCCATATAGCGTAAGAATGTTCTTCGCTTTCGTTCAGACATTGTTTTCAGAATTTCTCTAAATTCGGCATCCAGTTTAATTTGTTCTGCCTGGCTGGGCTTCCCTTCTACAATTTCCTTCTTCTGTCCGCATTTCGAGCAGACTCCCTGCTGTTTGGCGCAAAGCAAGCAGATATTATGATAAGAGTGTTTCACAGTTTTCTGCTCGCACCTGATACACTTCATCGGGGCTTTAAGCACTTTATATTTCTTGTATTTGATCCTCCACTCTATTATTTTTTTGCAACGCTCGCACACATTCGCAACCTCGGTGCTGTTAATTTGCTTCGTCCTTTTAGACTTGTCGTGCAGATCGTTTTTAAACGACGTGCGATTCTGGTGCTTTGGAGGTCTCGAACGACTAGCATTTCCCCTCTGACAACTCATGTTTCTATTGCGCGTGATATACTTGTAAATTACAACACAAGAAATCTGACTCTTCTTCAATCTCCCCACAACAATCGCTGTAGATTTTGCCACCTGAAAACGTAAGCCTGAGATAAGAGATGCATCAATAACCTAACCTAACTAGTAGAATTCTTAATCGGAGCTCTTATATCGCCCTGAACGCAGTAAGAAAAATTTCGTCGCAACATTTCTCATGCACGTAAAATTATATCGACTATCACAAATACGCACATTAAGGGCCGATGTAATGGAACAGTTTGGAGGTAACCTATTAAGTTTACCAGGCAGGACGGAATGCGTTTTCAGGTTCTCACAATTACCGACCTCTCAGGAGTCTCAGGCTTTCACTCTAGTCTTCTTCTTCTTCTTCTCTTCCTGGCCTTGCCTTCTGCCGAAGATCAATATTGGCCATAAACCTTTATCTTACTCTATTCGTATGGATAGAGCGAATCTTCCGCAACTGCGACCAGCCACGATCAGCAGTCTATTTCCACGTGTCGACGGTTCATTCTGTACACGATGGTCGATATTGAATGACTTTTTGAAACTGATACAGCCCGGGTCGCATTATAATTATTTTGATCAATTGTCAAACAGGCGCTTTTGTAATTTACTAAATTACAATGTTAGATAAATTTTAATATTTTCGTTATTCATGTAAAAAGATAGAAGACTTCCTACATTTCTAATATTTATTGCAGATATTTCTTTCTAAATCCGAAGAAGAGCCTAGCTGAATGGTGTAGGACATTGTATATTTATTAAAAATTAATTTTCTTTTGAAGTCTCCAATTTGTCCACTGGTCATAGAGAATATAGAGTCAATTAGAGTTGTCGGTTTTATTTACAAACTTACACACATATACGATGTATTATACTAAAAATTTATGATATTTGTATTCTAATTTATGCCATTTTTACGTAATTTCTACTTTATATCGGAATGGGCAACTCTCTTGCAACTAGTACCAAGATCTGATCTGTACTCAGACACCAATTTACTATATCCTTGGAAACCTTGCACCAATTTTCGCCATGATGAGGTTCTGCGGCAATGCACCTCTTCTTTACATCTTCTTGTTGCTCTTCCGTGCCGTTCAGCAATTCAAATTTGTAAAAATATGCCCACGCATCTCCTAGATCTGGATCTATCTTCACCGTTCTATTGAACCAATCTCTACACTTTGAAATCTTGTGTTCGCACCAAAATAATCTACAATAGAAAAATGTATACAATATTTGTATTATTTCAGAGACAGACAGAGAGAGAGGAGGGTAGAAGGAAGAGGGGAGAGAAACGAATAGAAGAGGAACGAATTTAATGTATAAAGATAGTCAATCTTCTAATTGCGTATAATAATTTTATATTTTTATATTGAGAAAACCTTTTTTTAAAAGAAAACTTACTTTGATACCGCCAGAAGAACGTGTGGATCATGTTCGCATTTTTTAGTAGCATCGATACTTTTAGTTTTTCGTTGAGGTCGCGGCTCCATAAAAATTGCCTCCGCCCAGAGCAAACCGGACGTCGAACATTCTTGTAATGCTTTAGCCATCAGTGTATTTGCCATGTCGCGCGCGCCACCATTTCTCAATTCGTTCCGTATAGCTTCTAGCCACAATTCAGCATTTTTCGGATTCTTAAGTCTCGCTTTCTCCAAAACCGAACGCGCTTTAGTCACTTGGTTCTTCTTGTGCTCCAATCGCGCAAGCAGACGCCACAGAGGTATTGAGTTTGGACATTTTTTGATCTGCAATAAAATGGCATGAAAAGGAAATATCCACTTTTTGTGCTTGCGTTATTAGATTAGAGAAAAATCGTTTACCGCATGATTATATGTATCTATCGCTTTGTCCAAGTAACCCTGCTGTTCCTCAATTTGACCTTTCATTAGCCACAATTTAGGAAAATCGTCGAAGGCTTCGAGAGCTTCCTTCAAGAGATGCAACGCTGCGTCAAGATTATCAAGGGCCCACTCCAATTTGGCGCTTTTCATCATCACTCTGGGCGTCGGAGCGGACGCTCTGGCTTTTGCCAATAAACGTCGCGCTCTCTCGTATTCTGAGTTTTCAGACTCGAGCTTCACTGCCGCCAGCCAAATCTCCTCGGAATTTGGATTAGCTTGAAACGCAAGAGACAAGATACCCCTAGCTGCCGGTACATCGCCCTGAAAAAATGGAATTGGAGGATAAGGAACGACGATTAAGAGAATCAAATAAAATGTAATTAATGTAACTGCGCACATGAATCTACTTACAGCCAGCCACTTTGATTTAGCACCCATCAGCCAGAGCACTTCACTCTTGGGACAATGGGCAACCGCTCTTTGCAATAAAGTCTCCAATGATTCTCGCGTGCCGTATGTCTTTTCGAAATAAGCGGCGCGCAGCCAAATTGATTTTTTACTGGGAAACGCCGTTAACGCATACGCATAAACAGCTCTGGCGCATTCCAGGGCTCCTTGTTGGGCGCACTGCAAACAATACACATCTCTTAGCGTGAATATTAATTTTAGTTAAATCCATAGACCCGTATTCTGAATCCTCTTTTGTCGAAAAACGCCTGTAAAAGTGGCTTGCAGCCAATCAGAAGACTTATTAGGGTTCAGAATACGGGCCTTAGCGTTAATAGAAAACGAGACGAAGAGCCTCACAGTTTCCGCATCCTCCATCCAGGTGTGTTTTCGGTCCTCTTCTTCTACTCCAAAACCAATAATGGCTTTAACGATAACTTGACAACAATGTACCGCTCCCGCCTTTTCAGCTTCCATAGCTTCCTTGAACCAATGTTCCCTGTTGATCTCTACCCCGTTCGCGCTCAACGAGGATATGGCACGCTCGATGATCTTCTCCACCATGTGTTTATTGCCATTCGCCTCCTCCAATTTGGCAGCGGTAGTCCAGATTTGTCTGTCAGTCGGAATATTCTCTCTGGCTTTGTTCAAGACTTTTCTCGCGTTGTCGTAGGTCTCCAATCTGGCGAGGGCGAGCCACAAGTCCACGCTCGTCGGACAGCACTCGACCGCACGGCTGAGCAGGATACGCGCGTCCTCGGGCTCCTCCAGCTCAACGGCCGCTTTCCACAGTCGCACCGAGTTCGGGATGTGCTCCAGCGCCTTTCGGTACACCCTCCGCTTCGCTTTCACCTCCGTCTCCAAGTCCGCGGCCTTTATCCAAATTCTCACGGACGTTGGTATGTGACGTACCGATTGCGCTATCACTGCTTTCGCCGTGTCAGGCGGTTGCAGTCTAGCTGCCTCCAACCACAGATCCTCGGAGGTGGGATTCACCTCGCATCCCTTCATTATTAAATTTCTCGCCGCTTGAACCTTTCCAGTCACCTCTTCCAGACGCGCCGACGCAATCCACGCAGGAGGATGATTCGGATTAGTCTCTCTGACAGATTTTAACAATAATCTGGCTTTCTTTATGTCGCTGCAAGGACAAAAAAATTGTTAAATGTTTTCAAAAATTATGCATTTTAGAAACAAATGTTTCAGACAAAAGTTGTATGGTTTCAAGGGGGACATAAGATGGTGTCATTAATTTGACATCACCTTTAATTTTTTAAACTGAAACCTCCAGTTCTTATTATATCATTTTTTTCTACTAATTAATTGGAACAACTTTTGTTTGAAACATGTTTTTAGTTGTCCAATAATTTTCGAGATATTCAAAGAAAACTTGACAACTTTTTCAATATTCATCACACGATATCGCGATAACTGTTTATCGTGAGGAAAAATGATACGCGATTCCTTTTACTTGATTTGGTGTCAAGAAAATGCTGTTGCAATAGTGCTCCAACTTTGGTAAACATCTGCGTACGCATCTCCTTGGAATTTTTACTCACTTTATGTCACCGCCGTAAGTAGGTATCATGCTCTGCAAGTCCGTGAGGTATCCCTTTGGATCAACTACCGTTTGGCCTTCCACAGAATCGGAAACCTGGTTTAGCTTGACGTTCATCAATGTGTTTCTCGCCTGTCCGATCTTTCTGAGATCAAGATCCCCCGTGGGAGTCAACATGCCCGGTGTCGCGACACCTGGCATCATAGAGGCCAGGCCGCTAGACGGATCGATGCTGGTGGAGGTCTCGCCGCCCAAGTTCCTCGCCAGTACAGAATCTGGCAGCGGGGTGAACTTCTCCGCCCTTGGATTACGCTGCTTGCGATTTCTCGCGTCTCCCACCTCGGGCACGTTCTTCCACTCGTCCTCGCTTACGTTAACCAATTCTCTTTTCAAGTCTGAGAACTGCTGCTGAATCTTGGGGCGTTCCTGACGATATCGCTCCAATTCTTCCCTGAGGCGCTTCTCCCTGTACTCCTTGCGCTTCTCGTCCATTCGTTTGTCAATAGCTTCGTAGATCGCGTCTGCCTCTTCGTCATCTTTATCGTAGGGATCCTAGCAGGAACGAGGGCATTATTGTCTGCTGCCGTTATCAAGTAGAGACGGTTGTGCTTACCTTACTAAAAAGAGAACCCCCATATCCCGAGAACTCGTCGTAATTTGAATCGTTCAGGTCCTCCTCGTCTTCCTCCTCCTCCTCCTTCTTCTTCGCACGTTTTGTAGGCGGAGCGTGTCTGTCGTCTCTGTATGAATCAGAATGAATGATTATGCACCGTAAGTCCCGACGTTTTCTCACCTGTACAATAAGCTCTGCTACTTACGAAACGTCGTTGGCGTCTCGAGCGGGACCGATATCAGACCGCGTTGTAAATCCAGTTGCCCTGGTAAGCGGACAGAGAGGTTAGTCGCGCAAATCACAATGGTTACGACCCACCGTAGTTAACAATAGAGACAAGTATTTGTAAATGTCGTATACTAGGTCTGGCTTACCCTCTACCAACACCAGCGACATATCCCAAGGGTGCCGGTACGCCTAAAAAATGCTTTTTATTTCGCGTATTTAGCGAGACCGAGGGAACCGCCATCTTTGCTTGTGTAGACCTTAAGGTCTACTTTTCATGCTGGCTCAGCTGACTGACGCTCGACCATGGCGCAGATATGCGCTCGACGCTCACGAGAAACGGAACGTAACGAACAGCGACAGTTGTGTGCATACATGTGGTCGACCTGGGTCGAACTAACTGACCCATAACCTTAACCAGACGAAAGCTCGGCCTATATATACTGCAATTAAAAATTTTATCCGCGACATGACTAATTCCACTTTCATTCTCGACAACGGCGCTTGCACAGCAAAAGCTGGTTTAGCCAGCGAGTCGCCCAAGTAAGTATCCTGAGGGGTGCGCGTTCGGGGAGCGCGCTTTTAGCGTCTTCTATCCTCGCTCGACGAAGATGGGCTGATGCTTTCAGGGACTCGTGACAAATAAAAATGTCGAATTCGTCAATGAAATTCTTCGCTCCTCACGGGTTTACGCTAGGGAGAGATTCGTGATCGAGCCCCAGCGCGCTGATAGCGTCTCCCCGAACGCAGCCGAAGTAGCAGGCAAATGTATGCATTCAGTAAGAAAGCGTTTATTTGTTAACCGACGAAAATGTTGCAGACTGGTACCGAATTGCATAATGAAGGCAAAGAGCGAACGTCGCAGGCCCTTCATAGGAAATCAAATTGAAGAATGCAGAGACGCCTCGGGACTATTTTATATCTTGCCCTTTCAAAAAGGTTACCTGGTGAACTGGGACATTCAGAAAACTGTGTGGGACTATATAGTCTCGAAGGAATCTTGCTCGGTTAACCTGAGCCAGCTGTCTGTAATAGTGACCGAGCCTATATTTAACTTTTCAAGTATTCAGGAAGCCATGACGGAGATCTTCTTCGAGGAGTACGAGTGTCACAGTCTCCTGAGAATAAACACGGCGAGCCTCTCGTGTTACAATTACAGAGCGGAGTATCCGGCTACGAAATGCTGTATAGTAGTGGACAGCGGTTACAGTTTTACGCACATCATTCCTTATATTAATGACACGAAGATAAAGGAGGGCATTCGAAGAATAGACGTGGGTGGTAAACTTTTAACAAATCACCTGAAGGAGATAATATCTTATCGTCAGCTGCATGTTATGGACGAGACGTATGTGATTAATCAAGTGAAGGAGGACTGCTGTTTCGTATCTCAAGATTTCTTCAAGGACATGGAACAAGCCAAGTGTAAATTGGAGAAGAACACTATTGTTAAAGATTACGTTTTGCCAGATTATACGACCCTGAGACGCGGATACCTCAAGGACCCGGAGCCGTCGAACGAGCAGCAGATCTTGCGTTTAACTAATGAGAGATTTGCGATACCGGAGATATTATTTCATCCATCCGACGTCGGCATTCGACAAATGGGCATTCCGGAAGCTATTATGGACTCCATAAAGGCTTGCAGCGAGGAAATGTGGCCCCATTTTCTATCCAACATTATTCTCACCGGTGGTAACGCAAAGTTTCCCGGATTTAAAGATAGAGTCTATAAAGAAGTTAGAAGTTTAGCTCCAGCCGAATATCCTGTGAACGTCTACCTACCACAAGAGTATTGTATATTTATATATATATATTTTGTTTACTTATTCGATGAAAAACCTAATAAGATCCTTCCAACTTCTAGTCCAATTACTTATGCATGGTGCGGCGGGAAGCAACTTTCACAAGATGCAATCTTTTCCAATCTTTTGGTGACGAGAGAAGAGTATGAAGAAGAGGGACCATCTCTATGTTTCGAAAAATTTGACGTATAATATCTTCCTCCTTCATATCAGATTATATCTTAATAAAAAAAAAAAGAGGTAATAGAAAAGTCTTTATATTAATACTCGAAATCGATATCTAAAAATATAAATATTTCGAAAAGATTGTTTTAGCCCCGATATCAAATTATGGAAATTAAACAGTACCGTCCTATCGCCCACAATTAATCTTTTTATGAATCAACTTAAATTGGTTACATAAAGTATTGCGCTACGTTATTGAAAAATTATATAAATAAAATAGAATACTTACAGTACATACGATTATGTAAATATAAAAGATAGATTTTTTTTAAATGTGTTAATCTATGTTACATTGTCCTCGGATGGAATGTGTTAATCTACATTAAATTATCTTCAAATAGACTTCATCTCTGCCATTAATTCGTCTAAGCTTATTCCTGTAGACTCGGGAACAGTTTGTTCCTCTTCCGAATTATTTTTATACGTGGGTACAGTATACGCATGTCGTACACCTGGAGTCGCTGATACATGCGATATTTCGTCTGGGTGATCACTACGTTCATCAACCAAGGAGATTCCTGGCGAGAAAAATTCGTTGTACGAATATGATATTTCAAATAGAGATTGTAACTGTTTGCTTATATGTACCCCATTCGTTATCTTCGTGTACAGGCTTCTCTTCAACAACAATTGGTTTCTGTTGGGTCTTTGGCAGTGCCGAATATTCTTTTTGCCTTTGCTTGCAGTGCGCGTCATCACAATTTGGATTTGGCCTCAAAGTCATAATTGGGAAAAAGTCTTCCATAGCATTGTAACCTAAGTAATGAGACACTTTTCCGAATTTTAATAAGAACTTCAAAGTATTCTGGACCAAGAAACCTGCTACAATACCCATTGTAGTAGGTAATGATGCAGCGCATACTCCTTCGCGTTTCAGAGTTTTCTCATCGATGCTGGACGCTACGATCAAAGGTGGAGCACACTGAAAATTTAAACATAGCAATAACATGATTACAGAATAAACTTGATAAAATAATCGAAATTTAAAAAAGACTAAAAACGATAGGATAATCAATTTATAACAGATGACTTGTTTTAAATGATATATGTATACATTTCTTTACTGAGCTAAACATTTTCTAACAAAAACTTTATTCTCTTTAAATATTCATATTCATATCTTAAAACAGCAATCACTTGAGACTAGGCTCACTACATGCAATTTGCAACTGTATGCTTTTCTTTTTAAAAGCGACTAATTGTATTTTCTTTGCGATTGATTCACACATACACATTTCATTATTCTGTACACAAAAGTAAAATAATTCAAACATGAAATATTTCATATTTTATATAAAAGTGGCAGAATATTAATTATTGATTTTTTGATAATTTTACTTTAATATTTTTATGCAAAATAACTTAAAAAAATTGAATTGTGCAAACAGTTTTTTAAACGACAACGATGTTAATGTTATAAAGTATAGCATGAAGCATTTGTTGCTCGCATCTTAAAACTATAAAGCTTAAATATTTTTGTCCGATACGTCTAGTTCCAGGGGAAAACCATTGTATTACAAAATACACTATTCGACTACATATAAATTGAATTGAAATCTTACTGCAAAACAGGCTGTTTCGCCAGGCACAATAAATTGAATGTGGCCGGACACTGCATTTTCAGACACGCCACTCTCGAACCACTTCTGATTAAGTTCGTTACACGCAGTGTTAATTGCCATGCGAGCTTCGAAATTGTCGACACAACTCAGCACCAAGTCGACTGGACCGTTTTTCAAACTGGAATTACTGCCAAAAAAATATATGAATTTAAATTGACTGGAAAACACATGTCAACGTTTAAAAAGGTATTCACAGAAATGTGTAGACGCGAAACGGACTAATTCATATTGAAGAGACATTTTTTAACTTATATATTTTAACTTATATACCTTATCGTATTCATAAAATCTTGGAAGTGATCGATAGTCGTGATATTGTAATTGCGTATTTCAATTGCCACGTCAGGATTTATGCCGCGCAAAGTGTTCGCCGCTGCCTCGACTTTACTCTGACCTGCTTGATGAGGTTGAAAAAATAACCTGTTCATATTTGCAAGCTCTACGCTATCATAATCAAACAGTATCAACTGAAACATTTAGTAAAATATAAGGCACAGCGATTTTCATTAACGTACGGTATACGTCGATGTACCATACCTTTCCAATGCCGCATCTTGTCAGCATTTCTGCCGTTACACTACCGACGCCACCAATTCCAACAATAGCTATCGTGAATTCTCGTATCTTTTCATAATTTTCAACGATACCCATACGCTTCAGTGCCATCAATCGGCTGAAAAAGATTACGAAGTAAGCAAAATTTGTAAGTCGACAAGACTTGGAAAATCTGCCCAAGCCTTTTGCATGTACCGAAGTGATGTGAGTGATCCGAAAACGTCAAGGATCATTTTTTAAATCTACCTGTACGGATTCGAATCCACCACTTCATCTGACATATGTTCGATCCTTCCCCTCGTTTCCGTCGCATGACTGTCTTTATCTTCTTTTCCTCGCAATTTGTTTTCAAGTTCTAAGACTTTTAGCCGTAGGCTTTCTATTTCGTTCATATTTCAATTTAGAAAAACCAAATTTAGATTTAGAGACAAATTCTGCAGAAAAGATCACTGCTACTGAGAGTTTCACCACACGAGCACCCAAGGATGCAAGGATGAAGTATACACATACAAGGGGCACGAACTCACCCTATCTACACGTATCTATAAAGGCCTGTGTCCACGATGCTGGAACTCATGGTGTAAAGATACAAGGTGAAGCAATCTGGCGGGTGCGCGGTGTCAACCAATCAAAAGTGGCCCAAACTACCGAATTGACCAATTAGAAATTTGCCCCGACCGTCCAACTGCAAATCATTGCGGTTGAACGCAGGAAGAGCCAATCAACAATTTGCCCGAAAAATTGGTCACATGCGCAATGTTTCACCTTGTATCTTTACACCATGCTGGAACTTAAAGTCCAAGCTACAGGCAATAGGAGCAGAGAATAGAATTTCTGACGCGTTGGATTGGTTGGAAGAAAATTTCCGACGAATCCAACGCGTCAAAAATTCTATTCCCTAATTCCTATTGCCTGTTGTCTGGCATTGTGTGATAGGCTTTATTCTTAGCATGAAAAATGGCGGTAAAGTGAGCAACCTGATTGGTTGAAGTTTGCGGGCAGGGTATTTAAAAATTCAACGTAATTAATCTTTAAAACTCAACATACAAACAATAAAAATAATTGTTGTAACTGATATCTCTCTTGCAATCCCATACAATTTCGGCTCGAAATATTCCTCGACACGCTGAATAGTCTGCAAGCTATTTGAAATTATCGAAATTTTGTGTATTATCTTGTGCGTACACAGTGCGGTGCATTAATTCGCTTCGGGTCGTAGCGTGAAAAGGCATCTATGTATTTAAATAATCAAGTAAATTTTGCCCATCCCTAATTAACGCACCGTGTACTACACATACGTGTAAACTTGCAACAATATGGAGTTCTTCTCTATTACAAAAGCGCATTAATCCTTCATAATTAGTTTAGCCTCCAAAATGCATGAATCCTTTACAATTAATCTATTCTTTAAATAAATGAATTATAAATAAAGTAACGTGCTATTGCGAATGTAATTATTAGAAAGTGAAGGGATTAACACTCGTTAGAAACGAAGTTGTATTTGTTTCAATCTTTAATTTTATATTGCAACGTTATTTTACTTCTGCAATTTCTCTCTATTCATAGCAGGCAGTATTATATAACATTATCGTTATATCATGCGTATGGACAAGTATTTAATATTTCCACAGGAAAAACGGTTTAGATATTTCAATACTAGTTTATAAGCTACAACTTTGACGTAGATATCGCAAAAATATTAAACGTGCTGCCTCATGCAGTACTATTTTAAATCAATGCATTTCTGCGCACCTCAGCAAATTTTATTGTCGTACCTTAGCCATGCCTGTGTCGTAGCACGCACGAGATAGTATATATTCGTGTAGAAAACTGTGTGACCGTATCTTCACGTTGTCAACGTCGTAATAACGCAGAATATACTAAAGATATTTATTTGCAAACAAACAGAATAAGAAGTAACAGAATACTTATTTGTTAGTGTTATTAATTCTATCTATATATATAATTATGTAGGAAAGGTGAAGAATAAAGCCTAGGAAAAGAGAAATAGAAAGGGAGCCGCGTAGGAGAGAAAAGGAAAAGGCATAAGATAGAAAATGAAAGTGAAAAAGAAATAGGAAGAAAGGACAAAAGTAAAATAAGAATAAAAAGCGAGAGAAAGGAAAAGAGCAGGGAGAAATGCAAAAATAGAGAGCAAAAAGTGACAGACAAAATAATAATATATGTAGCAAGAGAAAAGAATGAAGAAACAAACGCAGAAGAGAGAAAGAAACAGCAGAGAAATAAAAAAGAAAGCGTAGATGAGATGAGGAGGGAAGAAAAGATGAAATGAGTTAGAAGGAATAAAGAGGAAGAGTGGGATGAAAAACGAAGAGTTTCAAAAGGAGATGAGAGAATGGAGAGGGGAACAGATAGGGAGGGATTTGTTCAAAACATCAGCCTTTAGAGCATGGTTGGAAGGGTAAAATATTTTAAACGCACTTATGCATCGTGTCTCTTCCGAAACAAGTCGCATAATTATGATGCAAATAAAAGATGTCATAGCCAAAACTTAGCGCAATGTATTATTTCTATTAGCGACAATTAATTATATTCGTTCCCAAGTTAATTTGCTTACTTATTATATTTATAAGTATTATTTCATATTCCTTTTCCATTATACTAAAGTTACGTTCCAAAACCTTCTTCTCCCGGGACAATTTTACTCGACGGCCATCCCGAAACCTCCTCGAGCATTTCCAATTGGTTCCTACTCATCTCCCGAGCGAAATTTCCCTTAGAGAAAATGTTTTAGAACGTAACCCGAAAACTAGTCTATTATAAATTCTCTCTTAACGTATGAACAAGTGGTATAAAACTTGAATAAACGAGTATACATATGTACCGTTTTTGCCACGAAAAAGAAATTTTCAATTAAACATTTTCTGTCACGCATACAATTGTAATAATATTTAATAGCGTAATGTGGCAGAAAATTTAATAAATAAAAAATATTCACATAACTATTCATAGGTAAACAATCATGTTCCTTTTAAATATTTTATGTATACTGTTACGTATATTACATTCTTGTATATTATTACATTTTCTAAGTGTAAAAATCTATACACGTATATGTTGTGTGTTGTGTGTATGGTATGTGTGTCTGTATGTGTGTGTGTATATGTGTAGATAATCATAGGATTAGGCAAAAACGGCACACAGTCAGATTGAGAAGTAAATATTACTATTTAATTTAACTAATAAGAGCGTTCACGCGCTCACTAATTTTTCATCGTTCCGCTTAATACCAATATGCATTGCATTAATACACGAAAATACAAATGATGTTCGAGTGAATTTTCCTTAATGCATATTCACATAGGAACTGACAGATCCTTGGAAAATTATATAAAAAGATACAGTGTATAAGAGAATGGAGCATATTGTATTCCTATACATTCTTTACAAGTATGTCTCATCTTGATGTACAAATCCTCTCGAATGTACATTATGTGAATCGACCTTACATATTTATATAGAATAATTCACGTGTTCAATGCATAACAAAGATACTGGCAATTGCGTATAACCACGGAAAGTAAATCTTTTTATGGTGTAAGTTATTGGCGTAAGATTGATCAGCGCACAGAGATCGAGTTTACAAATATACATACATATTTTGTTTTAAACTAGCATGTTGTTTCGTGTGTGTATGTATATATATATAAATAATTTTTATTTTATTATATATATATATATATATCAATGTTTGCAGGTTTTGTGCCAAGTGTTGATTTAAAGTGCTTGTGAATTTACATGCGGTAACTAATGAAATTTACCGCGCAACCTGCTTCTATTCATATCAATTCCCTTCTAATAGAAATCGAAGCATGTATCGTATAAAACTACAACAAAAATATGTGTGTGAAATTTATCTTATGTCGCACCTCTAGATTAATTTGTTTGCATTTTTATCGAATAATAGCGGCGGAAGTATCGCTGGTTACGCAGAGCAGGTATTCACAGAGCACAAAGAGTGTATACTTGGCTATAACAAACATTTTTATTCAACTATTGTTGCATCAGATATAAACGAACATTTTTATTATTGTTAAAAGTACTAAACTGAATGATGTAAGGTATGTGTATAAATGTGACTGTATATATGTTTGTTGCGTGTCGTTGTGTACGAGTATCATGTGTGTGAGTGCGAACAAGGGTGATTGTTCAAAGTCTTCGCCACCGCGCGCATCATGTGTAACCTCGAGTAATCAACTTTCAAGTGAAAATGAAGAATCTAGCTGCATCTCTATGCATTTACAGATCTGCCAAAAACAAGATAAGAATAGTAACATCGGAAAAATTAGTGAAGATAGGAGAGCGCATTGCAGATCATAATGCGCTATCTTCGACATCACATGCACATCGGCGTCCAATATGGACGGAGCCTGTATCTTCACGTGACAAATTTTACGCCAGAATCCTAATATCCCGTGATTCTCTAAGTACATTGTAAATTTTGAATAATTGTACGTTTTTAAAGGAAATACAGTAAAATGAGATATTTCAGTCTTTATGATGAAATTGATGAAGCCGTTGCTACAAACCAGAATAATTTTCGTGCAGAGAAGAATATACTTGGCGATACGAAATATCTGCTGTTGTATCATTATATTCTGTGGTGGATTGGGACTCGGTTGACAATTGCTATTCAGAATTGCTGAATTTATAAGAGTTGAGGCATTTCTTCTGAAAGGGTCAAACACCCACTTCCAATTTCTTCCATGCTTTCCAATCCGTTTGTCCCATGAACCGGTACGCTGCTCATTGTTACGCCACGAAGATCTGTAATAATCTGCTAGTTAAAAAGTCTCTTTGACACAGGACCTTTAACTATATCAACATGTTGCACGATTTACGCACGAATATATCCGATGTCTATTATCTTGCTTAATTTCAAAGCAAATTGGAGTAAATCATGCGTTTTAAAAAGTATCCGCTTATGTAGTATTGATATTATATGTATAATATACTTTCTATTTCAACAGCATTTTCTGATTAGCTTAATACTTTTAAACAATAGCTATACATGATAAACGGGAGTTTGAAGCGACTTACAATACAGAATGCGCTAAAATTATACAATTGTTTTTTAAATATTATCACTGTGTACTTCTATATATGTGCATACACGGTATATACATTTGTATATACCGACCAAAAATTTGAACGCAGCAGAATACAAGAAATTTTCATTAATTGGAAATAAATGGTTATGACATTGTTTCTTCGAAAACAATCACTTATTAAAACTCACAATATATCCCGATATTCATATCAATAAAAAATCACATAACTTTTACTTTTTACAGTCTGCTTTAGCCTATAAAGCTAAATCCTGTTTTCATCTACGTAGCCTTCACAGCTATGCAAATTTTTAGTATTCTATTAAGAAGTTTCAAGAATTTTACCCGAAATACAATATTTTTTTAAATCGTTTACAATGTCCTGAAAAACTTTATTTTATTTTGGGGATTAACTTCTTTTATACGTTGGTCCGGTTTGTCATTTATTATATCAATTAACATATGAAATTAGTTAATGTAGCAAATAAGCAGTATATATGTATGTATAATCAATATTTTCTATTTGTAATGTATTTACAACTTACACTTTTTTATCTTACTTAAATACAGATTATATTCCAATGTAAAGTGCAAACCACATTTGCGACTACATCCCAGCGTATAGTTTCAGGCATAAAAATTTATATATGCTAATGTATTCGTTTCGTTTTGCTTGTTATATTATTTATTATTATTATATTAACCATAATGATAGATATAAAATATTGAGCATAACAATTTTAGAAAAAAAAGATACATATTTAAAAACGTATATCTCGAAGAAATAAGAAAAACATATTTTACAATATTAAACTTGTCAATATATAAGTTAATTATGTTATATCAATTAATATAGAGTTAGAGGTAGGTTAAGGTGGTGACATTACCTGGGCCGCTACTCACCTACAGGCACTGAGCCTGCCATGGGAGTAGGTGATGATGACACCATGCTCAAACGACCCTGTTCTTTTACTATGGGATCTAAAATAGAAGAAAATATAATTAGACAAGTACACACGCTTCCACATACATAGAGGATATACTCGGTGCAATGTCACGCTGAACGAGATATAAATGCGGTGCGTATAAATGTATATATTATATTTTAATATAATTTCCTTTTACTTTTTTCAATTTTTAAATACGTTGCAAGATAATAAATATAAATTCAAACAAATATTCTAAAGAATATTTGAAGAAAGATGCATTACATCGGTGCATGCTTACAAAAATAAGGATGTTCCATTGCCTCGCGCGCAGTTAGTCTCTCGTAATGATCATAGCGTAAGAGTTTGTCAAGAAAATCCAAACTATCCGGGGACACTAGATGTTGATTCTCCGAATGTACAAAGCGCTCCCAACGCTTACGCGAATGTCGGCCTAAAATGTCATTGAAGCGAGGATCTAGCTCAATATGATATTTGTCAAGATACTCAAACAGTTCTTCAGTTCCCAGAACTTTTGCGATTCGAACTAGCTGGTCGTAGTTATCATGTCCGTGAAAAAACGGTTCTTTCCTGAATATCATACTAGCGAGCATACAACCCAAAGACCACATATCTAATGAATAATCGTACATCTGCAAAACATTTACATTTTATAATATATCACACATACGTATGTACCTTTTAATGATAGATTTTCGTTGAAATAATTCGTATCATTATTTTTCCACTACTTCCTCTTTCTCTTCATTTCCCCAATTTCTTTGCCTTTCTTTGTTCCATTACATTTTGATGTTGCAAAATACCTACTTGATAATCTACGAGTAATTCCGGGCCTTTAAAATAGCGGGAAGCTACTCGTACATTGTATTCTTGACCAGGGTGGTAAAACTCAGCTAGTCCCCAGTCGATCAATCGTAATTTTCGATTTTCATGATCTATCATAACATTGTGCGGTTTCACATCTCTATGCATAATTCCCATACTATGACAATAGTCTAGTGCCTATGTGGGAACAAAACGGAAATAATTATTAAACATTACAATATTCTCGTCTCTGTCTGATGAGATGGTGTATCAGTCAATCCACTTCAATAATCGCACAACCAATATTCATACGTCCAAAAGTTAAAAAAATATTGAAATGTTACAACTTATTGATGCACTCTTAAGCCTTGTGTCCACGATCCAAGAACTGTGTCCAAGTTCTAGCTCCGAGAAATATGTAGCCAATCAACCTGCATCTTGTACGGAAAAGCTGCAAGTTGATTGGCTATACATTTCTCGAAACTAGAACTTGGACCAAGTTCCAGCATCGTGGACACAGGCCCATAGAAAAATCAAAGTTCTTTTATTTACAGGTTCCATCTTTACGTGAAATATATTTTGAAGGCTCTTCTAAATTGTAATAAAAATGGATAAGATAGACGTAAGACCATTAGACACTTATGTAAATGTCAATTCAAATATAAATTAATTCGAGATTCTGAGATATTGAAATTATTTTGTTACAAAAAGCATAGATTAATCCAAACTCTACGAACAAATAATCTCTTTTAAACATTACAGCTTTAAAGACGGAACACGTGTAACAACTTTTACTTTCAAGATTGAGACATCTTGCATAGATGCATAAACGCATAGATGCTTTAAGTGCTGTTGCATAAGGCAAAACTAAAGCAACAAGTCTTTGATATTAGTGAAAATAATAAAAGTATATCAATTCAATATATGCTAACTCGTTCTCGGACCCATGATATACACCCACAGCTATCAAAATAATAATCTCGACGTTCACTATCGACTGATATTTGGTTCACTTCATTGCACTTAACAATACACGCACTTTTAATAATTCGTAGAGGTAGTATCTTATGTCGTAATCAGTTAACGTCTGGTATAATTGCTTGAAATCTGTGTTGTTCACATGTTCGAAAATCAGTGCCGGTGTCCTTGAAACTGGATCTTTGACAACTGCTTGGAGTGTAATTATGTTGGTCCCACCTTTAAGGTTTTCTAAAATTTTTATTTCCCTTTTTATTTTCTTCTTTTTCACGGGCTACAACAAATAAAGTGGCATTAATAACAGTACCGTGAATCATGCTGCCTCAGCATTCCGCCGTTCTAGTCGATACTTATGATACGTAATGCAGTTGTCGTACCTTCAATATTTTTACAACACAATTCTCATTGTTTGTAACATTTATGGCCTCGAATACTTCGCTATATTTACCCCTACCCAATTTCCTCACTAGCTGGTAATCATCTTGTTGCCTACGTCAAGAAATATACATAGAAGGGTGAGTGAAAGATAACATATCACAACGGCGGGCAGTATCATTGTCACGATCATTCTTACCCCCAATCGACAACGTAAGATTCATAATCCCAGTACTCTCTTGGTTTATGTGAATTTACATCGGCGTAGACACGTGCTCTACTTGGTAAAGCCATTCTCTCAGAAGTATTATTATCGATAAGCGTCTTGTTGATCGGTATATTATCTCGACTGTCTATTCCAATCTTACAGCTATTAGAGACTTTAAATCCCTTGCCTATCCAACTATGTGCATGTGAGAACAGTAATAAACCTAGGCAATTCATACAATCCCATTGAGTATTTTGTACCAGCAGAAAATATCAGGAATAATTCTAACATGAAATTAACTGAGTAGCTAGAGTAGACTACCCAACAGTAGTTGGCTTAGTGGTTATCATCAATTTTATATACATATATATCATGATTTATACATATATATATATATATATAAAATCGTGAGAAATGATATACGTACATACATACATATATATATATAAATATAAAGTACAAGATTCTAAAAAATGTACACCCTTATTTTAAAGATATATTAGAAACGCACACGCAATACATTCGAAAGATACGAAGAAGATCCAAAATCTTTAGGCACAGATGCAGATTTGCTGCGATGAAAAGGCTATACGTTAAAAGCGCGAGCCTATTGTAAACTCACAAAAGGGGGCAGAGGCGCGACAAGAAATACGCGGGCGGGAATGCAAATCTGAATTTTTTTTTTTTGGAATGCAATCAAGAGAGAGAGCACGTTATCTCGACACATTATTTCGTATATCGATTGTAACGCCAGGATTCCGGACGTGTCCAGAGGTGTACTTGGAGTTTCGGCGGGGGGGCAGGCGAGTCACACGCGTCAAAATGGAATTTCTCCCGCGGGCGCGACCGGTCGAGCCGCGTGAATCGCGGGAGGGACGAACTACCGGCCGACGGGGCAACATCGCGCAAAAGTATGCAAGAGGCACGGGGGCACGTATACACATGTACCCAGTAAATCACACGCCATCGCGGTCAGCGGAATTGATGTAGGCTAATTTCGTACTCACCTAAAGCATTCCGAGCCCGAATCTTGATCGGATTAAACACGACAGATTCCCGGATTCGTTGCGAGTGCACGTAACTCACTCGCGGAGTTGCTAAGGCTGCGCGAACGCGTGAAACTCCAGATTTTTTAGGGCGGCCGGCTTCTCAAACGAGCGAGGTGCAAGATGGCAGCCGGCAACCCGCCGCGAACTTGAAAAATCTAGACCGGAAACCCTCCGGTGCCATGGGCGCGTTTCGCGCTGCCGCTATTAGGGCGTCTTTCCACGCAGCCACGTTCGTGGACCTACAATGGTCCGGTTTACATGAGGGAACGACGCGTGGCTCAGGGGCCCGATTCTCGAAATCATTCCAAGAAGAAACGTATACGAATATTCTGCTCTGACAGAAAAGTTGAAAGTCGATTGATTAAAGCCATGCGAATAGCCAATCAACTTGCAACTTTTCTGTAAGAGCAGAATTTTCGCATGCGTTTCTCCTTCGAACAAATTCAAGAATCGAGCCCCTGTGCTAACGCGACTGATTAGAGTAATAGCACAGTAATATAACTAGTACTCCCACTCTCCGTCGGCCCTTTGATCTTTTCGGTTTCGATCGTGTGGTATTCCGCCATTACTTTGGTGTGTGAAATCCTTTCACACATCTCATTGGCCACACCAAGATAATGGCGGATGCGCAAACAGGATCGGCGCAAAACAAAACAAATGAGGGCCATCGTACACAAAATTGCATAGCTGCATGCGCACAGCATGAAAACTGTTTAAGCCAATCAACATCGAACATTTATAGCGTTTTCGATTTTCTGACTCGGAGTCGGGTCGAGTCAGCAAATCGAAAACGCTATAAGTCGTCATATTGATTTACATAACATGCTCATTGGTCCAGATAGTCTTATGCTATGCACATGCAGCTATGCAATTTTGTGTGCAATGGCCCATAGACCCTTAAGCGGGGAGCACACACTTTTGCATAAATGCATAAGCATATGCATAACGAATTTGATTGGTCCATTTCCTTGTGCATTTGCTTATAGACCAATCAAATTCGTTATGCATATGCTTGTGCACTTATGCAAAAGTGTGTGCTCCCCGCTTTAGGGCCATCTCACACAAAATTGCATAGCTGCATGTGCATGTAGTATAATCATAGAATAACTAGTAGATCCACCCCTCCATTCGTTTCATTTTGCGTCGGTCCCTTCTGCGCACCCGACATTGTTCTGAATAGACCAATGAGAGAAAAGTTGATGTGTAATTTCAAAATGGCTGCTTACCTTCTCGACAGCCATTGGTCATTTCTCTTAAAATACTTAAGACATTAGTATCTATATTCGTATTCAGTATTTCTAAATCTCTAAAAAAATTTTGAAAATTCGGTAAAAATATGTTAATTAAAAGTATCATTTAATGCGCATACAATCATTGAATTTGTATCATTTTCGCTTTTTAGTTCAATAACTGGTACAACTAGTATTGTTTTCCCAATTGCTGAGACAAAAGTTTTGTATAAACATATTAGTTTTTTATTTTGTTAGTAATTACATTATTTATTAAGAATAGAAATATAAAACTACTTTCTTATTAGGTAATTAGGTCAATTATTGGAGGACATTTTTATATCACCTCTACTGGTTTTCTTTTTATCAGTTCATTCATACATTATAGTTTTCAAGTGACTTATTATTCGTATAACAAATGATAAAATTTTCAAATTTGCACGCAGCGTTAGCAATATAATCTATTAAATATTCGAACATTGGAATACGTATTTAAAAATTAATCACATAAACGTAGTATAAAGAATTGAGCATAAAGAACCAGAGTATGTGGGTCACATTTATTAATGAATGAGAATATGAATATAATTATTAGAATGTTGAACGCTAGCTAAGTTATAACTATATAGAGCATAAATAGTTTAAATGTATAGATGTATAGATAAATCATAGTCGATAAATTTGTCTTTAGTGAATTAAATATTTTGCACTTATAATATTTATTGCATATGCTGACGTCTACGGGCAGCCCGCTGTTTGTCAAAACGTAATTCCATTTCTTCGAGCACACGTGGAGTATAACGAACTACTAACTTGACGGAATTTTGTGCCTGCTTCAATAATTCAACCGCCTTTTCGTGATTCTCACCTTCGACGCACTAAAACGAAATTATCTCATCATTATAAAATACTTATCTTCGACAAATAAAAGCGGCAGGAACGTCTACTAACCACTCCGTTAACGGACAAAAGTTGATCCCCACGTTTTAAGCCACCGTGTCTGTCGGCGACACCGCCAGGGATAATGCGAGATATATAAATCGGCGAGTTCTGTTCTTTACCCCCCATTACATTGAAGCCAAGTCCTTCCTCAGTTTTCGGTAATTCGACCACGCGTGGATGCGCGTGACCCTCGCTAGCCGCAAATGCGGCGACGGTCGCTTTCGCTGTCGCAGACGCCCGTACGTCCTGTGAACCCTGAAACAAATAGTCATTACTGATTGTAATTACGACTACGAATAAAGAGAATCTATCAGGCCCGGTCTACAATGAGTTGTTAGTCGTTAGTCAAAGTCAGAACTGCACGTCGATCCTCTTTCTTCCTGTGGGTGGAAGAAAAAGGACCGACATAGAGTTCCGACTTCTGACTAACAACTCATTGTAAACCGGGCCTTAAATTGAAACATTGGTCATTTGTCGCTCGTATTCTAACCTGAATATCAACAGTCTCGTATACATGCTCGTATACCTCCCGTACCGCGCTGAGAAAATCGCTTTGTAATACTTTTTGTAACGCTGCCAATTTTGTTGTGGGAACCTCTCCTCCTAAAAAAACAATTATTTCACAAGATTTAACGATCTGGCCAATGTTTTTACAAACAATTATTGTCAAAATATACGAAATGCTTTGTTCCACAACTGCCTACCTTTTTGCAGTTTATCTAACAATTCTATAGACCTCTTGACATCTGCAAGGAAAAAGGGTGAAATTTTATGCAACTTATTGGAACAGGCGCTAAAATAATCGTCGTTCGACATTTACATAATGAAATAATACATTTGTATAATCGAAACTTGATTAGTAAAAATTTACCTCTTGCTAGAGTAAGAGGCTCGCCCATGGTAGCCATATTTTTATGTTACAATTTATGATTTTCCTCCTCTTCTATGTGCATGCGCTGGCAAACATCGACAAATATGCAATTCAACGCAATATATTAACTCGCCACCGTAATACTGCGTTCAAGTAATGCCGAGTACTCTCAATAGTAAATAGGTCAGTGCTCAGTTCCACTCGCTCAAATCGATGAGATTAAAGTCAACAGCACACGACCATGGACAGACATAGGAAAGTAGGGACGGGCATGCACGCACTAGCTCCACAGATGACTATACTAAACTAGACTGCTATCTCGGACTCCGGACTTGCGTCGCATGAGGTTTCCGGCTGTACTAAAGAAAATGGCGGTAATCCGGGTACTTTTATGCGGTTCAAACTCAATTTCGCATTTTACCTTTGAAACGGCATAACATTTTCATCCACTTGGTGGACACCTCTCGATTTCTTATCCATTTTTACTTTAAATCCTGAAAATTTTCCGTTCGTACGAAATCATTTCAATTACACTCCGTTTCTATATATTAATAGAAATTTATTTTACATCTATTTTAATCTATGATATTTCAAGATTTTATTCTTTTCCATAGTTAATGATGGATAAAATATCAAGTTAAAGTTTATCACAACTTCATTGCAAGGAAAGAACAAATATAGATAACCTGATAACTCGGCATTGCTCATAATCTTTAAACGTTCTTTACGCTAAATATAAGTATACTTCAAAAACGATAAATGGAAATGTGTGCAGTAAAATAAACAGTTCAGATTATGTTCTTAAAATAGCCTTTTAAAATACTTGATGATTTTTGAAGTGCTTATCTCAAAAATAATAATAAAATCTAACAAAATTATTGTATATATTATATACAAAAACAAGTTATTGTTGTAAAATTAAATAAATATTTATAAAAAATTGGATTACATTCATGTATAAAGATATGTTGCATTCTTATAAATTAATGTAGTAATGTCTCAAAAATTTATTTATTAAAAACTAGTTCTTTATTTGTTAAAAAATAATTCAACATAATTATGATATATTTAAAAAATTTGTATGTGTTTGAAAAAAAATTAGAATGCCTCAATGTAGTATTGAATAACACATAAATTACATCAGACTAATACATATGTGCGCGAGATGATAACCGATTATCACACATTGACGTATGGAAAGTTTGAAGCACATATCAGATAAGTGAAGCACGTGAAGTAACAAATATTGCCATACGTTTTAGTATTAAATTATTTACTACAGATATTATTCAACAATTCTAATTCAATAGCTAATTAAAATGTAATATTTACTGTTTATTTGTGTAAACAGTAAATTATAAATTTATATAATAGATTTATATACGTATATAACTAAAATGTTATTTATATTTGAGTATCTTAAAAGAAGTTTTTGAGGTTTACCTATTTAATTACAAAAACCATCTGCGGTCAGACTGGATCTCGGTCTAATACTATATGCGTAAATTTTTATATACTGTTTCCAGATTCCAACTGTGCGCCGATTATTTGTCGGTTTTTTAAGTTTAATCGTGATTAATGCGTGCAACTTTATGCAATTTTATGAATTCTGTGTTATGTCTTATATCGATACAGCTATTCATTTCATGACACTTTAATCTTATTGCTTTCCTAACTAAGAATACAGCAGTTAAAAGGAATCGATAGCACTACATTTATGTAAAGCTATCTATAAATAATTAATAAATATCTATAAATAAAGCTATAAGTAAAGCTGTAAATAAAATTTACGAAGCCGGTGATCACGCTAGGGCTTTATAGGACTTATAGAATTTTTATATACCTTTTTGCATAATATAAAACTATTTTTATTTGCAAATTATTTGTTTTAATTCTCACGATATATCGAGAGATGAAAGAAATTCCTTACTCAAATTTTTTTTATATTCTCCACGTTTAATTATACAAAATTGCAAATAAAAATAAATTTTTCGGAATTGATTTGGATTAATTTATGCTTATTTAAATTATTTAAAGATATATCAGTTATATATAAAATCATATATTAATGTATAGAATATACACGGTCGGTCTCGCACGCGTGTACTAGCTACGCTTACACTTGGCGCGAGACACATACCGTGTCTCGTGATATATTTGAATAAGATTTTCAGAAATATTTATACAAACAGGACGAGTTTTCCGGAATCTCTTATATCTCGCTTTTGTTTTAACGGAGTGTGATTTTACTTTCACAGAAATTGTATATTTGTATGTACAAGTAGAAAAATTATATCTGCTTAAAAATGCAAGTGTTAGCGGTAGAATTAAAG
Organism: Vollenhovia emeryi; assembly: GCF_000949405.1. NCBI lineage: Eukaryota > Metazoa > Arthropoda > Insecta > Hymenoptera > Formicidae > Vollenhovia > Vollenhovia emeryi. The sequence continues at coordinate 344,219 of NW_011967236.1, read as the reverse complement.
AGAACAAAATTAGCAAAAATGAAGGCAATTACAAAACTCCGATCCCGTAACTGATGTTGCAACTTTGTCTCGCCCAAAAGAATTTTTATCATTAACCTTCGATTAACTTTCGATCTGTCCGAAATAACAAGGGGTATCGCGTAGACAGTGGAATCTTGCACGGTGGTAGGTCAATGGGTCGCCACCGATAATGCTTTTGTTCGATACGATTTTGGTATAAAAGACTCGCATCGCTCGATGGACAGCATGCGGCAAACGGCATTAACAGCATCACAATGAGGTGCGCGATCGTTCTACTGGCTCTGGCAGCTTTTGGGGCGGCTCTACCCCAACAGCAGCAACAGCAGCTGAAACAACATGCTGGTAAGTAATTGCTATTCCTTCGGGTTACTATGTTCTTTCTAGCTCTATCTTGCTCTGTTTATATATCGCTCTCTATTTCTTAAAAAACCGAAGGTTGTATAACTTTTGCAAAAAAATTACCACCGCTTCTATCGTCCCTAATATTTTATACCATTTATATTTTACTAAGCGTTTTATACATGCAAATACCTAGTAGTTAATGTCGCGGAATATTAATATTATTGTGTCAATTCGTGGAACGCGACTAAAGTCAACCGCTTTTTTAATTCTCTTTTAGCTGACCAAGATCTTTTGAAGAAACAACAAGACGTAATACTATTGCTGCAACACATTACCCAAGAAATCCCGAATGAGCAGCTGCAGATCCTTGGTACCACCTATGACATCCAGAACAACTACCAGCAATATGAAAATCCGATCCTTGTCAAGTACTATGCGGGTGCTGTACAGGCCGGTCTGGTTCAGCCAAAGGGCACCGCCTATTCGAGTTCCGTCAGCCAGCTTCGCAAAGAAGTCTCCCTCCTGCACAGAGTCTTATTAGGCGCCAAGACCTACCAGACTTTCCTGGCAACCGCCGCATGGGCCCGCGTCCACGTTAACGAAGGACAGTTTATCAAGGCTTTCATTGGAGCCGTTCTTCAGCATCCTGAGACTCAGGGTCTCATTCTGCCGCCTTGGTACGAAATCATTCCTCAGCACTACTTTGATGCTAGAGTGATCCAGGAAGCCCAGAACGCTATTGCACAAGGTGTCAACTGGAACCAACTTGTAATCCCCGTCAACTATTCCGCCCAATTGTCCGGCAGTGAGCAACAACTCTCCTACTTCACGCAAGACGTCGGCCTCTCAAACTACTACGGCTACGTGAATCTCGCTGGATACCTGTCGGAAGTGAGTACATACTTCATTTAATACAAAGGTATAATTGCAAAACAATCTTTCATGTAGGAGAAAAATAGATTAGTTTCTTTCATTAAAAATCATGTTTTCTATATTAATATTCTTTAAATATAACATCAGCACGGACAGCAAGTGCCTCCGCCATACCAACAACAAGGTGTTCAGAATCAGGAGGGTCATATTGGCCACGGATCTATCTACTATTATCTCCACCAACAACTGCTGGCTCATTATGAACTGAACCGTCTCGCAAACGGACTGGGCCCAATCCATCACACCGATTACGTCAACGTACAAGCGCCGTATCAACCGCACCTCCGTCACACGAACGGACTCGAATTCCCTGGACGCCCTCACCATCTGCAGCTTAGCCCCTACAACCACCATCTTGTCCATACTGTCCAGAAGATCGAACAGAGATTGATCGAAGCTATTGACTCTGGCCATGTCATCACTCCGCAAGGCGCCTTCCTCTCTCTTTATCAGCCGCAAGGTTTGAATATTCTTGGAGAAATCATCGAAGGAACTGGCCGCAGTGTTAACCCAAGGTGAATTTTCAACTGTTCATTCGACTGATCAATGTTAGTCACTTACCAATGTCGCAATACTTACGATACATTTTCTATTGCAGATACTATGGCAGTCTTCAAGCCGCCGCGCGTCAACTTCTCGGTAATGCTCCTGAAGCGGAAAATATCTACGATTACACTCCTTCTGTTCTTGAGTTGGGACAAATCGCAGTTCAGGATCCAGCCTTCTATCAGCTCTACCAGAAAGTCATCCAGTTGTTCCAACATTACCAGAACTCGTTGCCCGCGTACCAGTACAACGACATCCACCTGCCTGGCGTTAGCATCCAGAACGTTGAAATCAGCCCGCTGGTGACTTTCTTCAACAATTACTACGTTGATCTCGACGCAGCTTCTCACCACGAAGCCGGCCAACAACAGCAAGGTCAACAACAGCAGCAGCAACAACAACAACAACAACACATTAAGGCGCAAGTGAAGAGATTGGACCACAAACCGTACGAGTACCAGATCACTGTCCAGAGCGAGCAGAACGTTCCCGGTGCCGTTGTCCGTGTCTACTTGGGACCGAAATACGACTACCATGGCAAACCCATCAGCATTTCTCACCACAGGCACCAATTCGTCGAACTCGACCAATTCATTACTGACCGTATGTACTCGATTGTTAAATTACCCATTGATATACATATGAGATATACAAATCTTTATATACACGCCCTGGTTGTTTCATTAAATAAATTGGCAAATCTTTCTGTTTTACAGTTCAGCAAGGACAGAATATCATCACTAGGCAATCTCAACAGGCACCAACCCAGAGCCACGACTACCCGTCTGTTCAAGATATTAAGCAGGGAATCAACAACGCCGTCCATGCCCAAGAACCGTACTACATCACCGAGGTAATTATTTTTCTCTCTTCCTGTCTTATATGTCAGCGACAATTATCAATGAATAATGCAAAGTTAAACGTTAATATTTTTTTAGCCACACCAGATCTTCGGTTTCCCAGCTAGGCTGGCTCTGCCCAAGGGTCATCACGGTGAAGGTTTCCCAGTTCAGCTGTTTGTTGTGATCTCTCAACCGGGACAACAAAACGTGCCTTATGGACCAGTGGTCTCGGAGCAATATCAGACCTACCAACACGGCGAATATCAAGTAGTCGGCACCGAGGACTACCAGCAAATCCAGCATCAAGGTAGCAAAGTCGTTGGTGTAAAACAAACTGTGGAGGTTGTACCAGAGAATCTGCCGACCGGTCAGCAAGAGAATCAAGGTATGTCGATATCAGAGGGACGAGGCCGCTCGTCGTTCAATAAATGGCAGAAAAATAAGCAATTTCTTTTTTACAGCTGTAAGGAATCATTATGCTCACATCTATACTCAGCAACATGGACACTACCCGTACACGCACTCTCATTACCAAGTAGGCCAAGGACAGGTCTATGGAGAGGGACAAAATGTCTTTGGTGCGCAAGGTCAATACTATGAACAAGGACAACAAGGACAACATGGACAACATGGACAATATGCCCAAGGACATCAACAATGGGGTCAATGGGGTCAATCTCAGGGTATCTACCAAGGACAGCAGGGACAACAGTATCAACAACAGTACCAACATGGTCAACAAAGTACAGTAGGAGTCCAAGGTGGAGTACCACCAACTGGTGTACATGGCTCGCAGCAGGGTATCCATGGAGCCCAAGGAGTTCAATCAGGTGTACAAGGTGTCCAAGGTACGCAATATTCCGGAGTACAGGGAACTCAAGGCGTCCACAGCGGCATTCAGTCTGGAATCCAGGGCAAATACCACACTACCTATCAAGGACAAAGCCAACAGCAGCAAGGATATGGTGTAGGATATACCGGTAGCGGACAATATCACGCCGGTGGCTTCCAAGGTATCTTGGGTCAGGGACATCAAGGACAGGACGGATACGTCAGCAAATACTATCAGAATAAGCACATCTCTGAGATCATCGGTGGCGCTATCTCTCTCGACGGTAAACCCCTTGGTTACCCGTTGGACAGACCCTTGACCACTGGTGCTCTTTCCGTCCCTAATGTCTACGTTCACACCGTCCACATTCATCATGAAGGCCAACCTACCAACGAAGTGTACTATCAGTAAAATGTTCCTATAAATCAAATATAATATATGTATGGCACCGTTAGATAGAACGGTGCTTGAGCGAACACTATTTTTTCATTCAATGTAAAAAAAATGATTTATCAGTTTATTGTAGCAAATGCAATTAATAAATTGCCCTAAAAAAAAACGCAAATCTCCAGATATATTATATTTACTTATAACGTAAGGTTTCTCTTCCTATCCTCCTCTTTTCTTAAATATGCGCTTCCTCGTATGTCTTACCTATTGTAAGCACAAGTTAAGATTAACTATTGATAATAAAATTTATGGTCTTTTGCAGAATTATTATTTTATCAAGAAAGTTTATTGTCTTCTCGGCGATCTTCTTCGAGCGATGTGAATCCGCCGTCGTTTTCATGTACGACGATCATTCTCCAGTCATCATCTCCATAAATTCTATAAACAGGTTTAATTTTCATTAAGACAAACAGTAAATCAATCATTCATTTCAACAATAAGTTGTATATATGTATGTATAGTCAGAGTTAGGTAATAACTAATTAAAAGTTGAGTTAAAAAATTAATGCAAGTTAATTTCAAACGTAGATTTACTAGTAAAATGTACAGTAGAATATACACTAGCAGCAACTCCTCTATCTCACATTAGAAGAAGAAAAACACCACATAATAGGGGACTTTCCTCTACGTTCAAAATTAACTTGTATTAATTTTTTAACTTAACTTTTAATTTTACTAGACATACATATAGATACATATAATATATTAATACTCTGTATGTTGTATTGCAGGATATATTACATACCGTCAAAATCTACCGTACCGGAACCATCTGTGTCAATCTCTGCGATTATTCCATCAAGATCGGAACTAGTAAGTTTATCGTCGAGTGCCCCCAAAATCTCTTTCAACGTAGCCGTAGTAATGTATCCGTTACCCTCGCGGTCGTACAATCGAAACGCTTCCTTCAGTTCCTCCTGCATTGCCTCCGCGTCCTCCTCTTCGAGAAACCGACCCGCGATTTTGCAGAAACCGTCAAAATTCACTTTGCCGGAACCGTCGGAAACATGTTCCTCGATCAAGGCGTTCAATTCGGCATCGTCAAACAATTGTCCCATCGTATTTAATATCGTTGAGATTTTCAATGTCTCGATGAAGCCACATTTCGTTGTGTCGAACATTTGGAACGCCTTACGCATCACAGCCACTTTTTGATCGTCTTCCTCCTGCGAATGTCCAACGGAGAATCACGAATTGGTTGAGTTTACTTTTTACTTATGTATAAAAATACAGAAAGACGGTAAATGCTAGCAATTATTGATATCTAAATCCGTTTATGATCATCTTTTAATTATTTTTTATACCTACAGTGGTTTACGTATTACTGCTTTCTAAATAATGTGGAATTTATAGCTTTTTCCTACGAGTGTCGACTGTTCAATTTTCGGGGGTTTTCTTTTCGATAAACTATTTCTAAGATTATATCGCGAACTCTTACCATGATGGTTAACGTGGGACTTTTTACACCGTATTAGGCAAAACCACCAGTGGCGCACGACGGAGAACGGACGGCGGACTTGGAGAGAATTGGTTCTTCCGTCCCAGTATAAAGACTTCCTCTCCGCATCTGCTAAACCAGCTAGAAAGACGACGTACGCAAAAATAGAGCGGCGACGCCGACGAAAAATGAAATATGTTATAAGTGAATACCACAGCCTCACCGCGTTGTCGTTTACACGAAGGTCGTACAAATGCTGTTATATCGTGCGATATTGACAAGATTCGACGCAGCTAACAGATTTTGCGCGCCAAGGGGAAATTAGCAAGCTTCACGGTCACGATGATGTAAAGATGCGCCCTATACGTCGAGAATTTTCTCTAATCCTACGTGGCGTTTATTTAGGGATTAAATATTATAAGATTGAAGTTTGCGTCACCTTCCAATAACTGCATTGTAAAAGAAGTATGTAAAATTACATACATAATAAGTGTAGATTACACTATTTTACATGTAATTTTTTTACAGTGTATCCACCCATCGACACGGTTGATGCTTTTCTAGGTAGCACGAACATATGTTCATGGAGAATTCATTTTAAAGAATACATGCCGAATTAGAAAAATTAATATCTGAAAAATTCTTCAAGAATCAGGCACAATCAGTTCGTCTTAAAGTATTCCTCAGAAGTTCATTTACGGCGCATGTAACTTCCCCAGTCATTCTTATCTCCTAGAAATTCCCAAAGAATTACAATTAAGGAAGGGAGAGAGCTTGAATACTTTGCCAATTAACTGTGCTATCTGGATTAAAGTACCGGATTACTGTCAGACGAACGATACAAGAAATTAGCATGCATTATTGGTAGTGAATCCATGAATGAATTCGTACTTGCGTCCGCGTACATGCGGAGGCATGAAAAGAAAGAGGAAAGGAGAGAGAAACGTTATTATTATAACTGCAAAGCATTTACGTAACTATACAGCGATATTTTCATTATAGTTGCGCGATAAAAATAAGCGAATAGAAGAAATCCAAACGGTATATTCGAGGTAAAGACAGAAATGAAAGTTGGCTCTGCTCAACTCATTCCATCGTGTAATCGTCCGCCGGGTGGTATTCCAAGTTCGAAATGGGGCAACGTATTGCCGTTCTTAGGCCGCGCCGCCTACGCGTTCTGCGGTTGCAAACCGTTACAACGCGACTCTATCTAACATGCAACTAGAACGATGTAAAAATATATCGGGCCGCTCCTTCTCTCGCGCCCCCGGCCTCACGTGAACGATCCATCACCGTCGTTCGCGTATCTTCCAGGTGAGGGAGAAGCAGGAAATTCCTCCTACACTGGCTCCGCTGCTCGGAGACTATTACACCCGTGAACAAAATTTGACTCTTCTTTTTGGCACTAGTCTGCAAGCTTATTATCGTTTCTTGTAAAACTGTTCGCACCCAATTCAAATCCGTCTGTAGAATTCACCTAGCACGTTGGGATTCTGAAAGAAATTCTGTTATTAGATTAGTTAGATAACTACTCGGAGAGAAGTTCGTCTCAAAAGTTGTCCTGAAAATTATGGCATTTCGAGGACTTTTTTGCAATTTTAACATTTTACTAATAATTATACTTAGCATACATTTTGCTTGTAGAATGTATGGTAAAATTTCAAAAACTCTCAGGAAGGTCTTCAAAATGCCATCGTAAATGTAGCATGTCGGAATAGACAGAACTGAAAGCTATCAGAATTGCCATTTTTGCATATTTAACTGGGTTTTTCTCAAAGTCCTGACACGCTACAGAAATTCTGCAGAGGGATTTGAATTCTGCATGAAAAAAATCTACCAGAAATGCTAGCGTTCAGATCAGTACCAAAATTCTTATCTGACAAAGTTATCAGTTGGACGTTGCCGATGGAACATTCATTTGCCGTGGGGAACAAATTACTCAACGCTATGACAATATTATCGCGCGTGTGAGTCGTCTCCGCGCGTGACGCACGCTAAATAGTCTTATTAGAAATATTTTTGGTGTATCCACGCGTGGCCGACCAAGATAGACAAATCCGATGGCTATTGCACTATCGTGCCAAATTTTGCGGGGCAATTTCAACTCGCGCGCGTGGACCAAATTAACGGGATTTCTCAATCTCAACTTCACGCGCGGACATTTCCGAGAATTAAAACGTTTTATCTCTTACAAGAAACTCGGGAGAGAGTTGACCCACGTTTATAAAACGATTCAAAATATCTTTTCTATATAAGTTCACCGTTATCACGTTATACTCGAGCGGTGCAACCCAAGGGGAACAGGAAAGTCAAAATAATGTCAATTTGACGTCATACTCATGTTTCGGTCATGATTTAGTTAATATACATATATGACGTCAGGTTGACATTAAAGTATTTTGACTTTTCTATTCTCATCGGGAAGAAGTCATAATCAAGTCGAAATGACTAAAAGCACAGCCATCTTATGAAGTCATATTTAATATAATTGGCATGGCAAAGCTTTTATTTTGTGTCTGTTGAATATTTAAACGGAACAGCAGAAAATCAATGCCTCAAAAATAAAATATTTTTACAAATTTGTAAAATATAATAATATCTACGAGATCCTTATCATTTCGCACGCACGATCGATTTGCGTTCTCTCGGTAAGAGCCAAAATACACTAATAAAAAAGTCAAATTATGCTTCCGGTAAAAGAGTTAAATAGTATCAGCTTGACTTTCTGGAAATGATTACTTTTCGATGATCTTGAAGCTTTTAAATAACTTCTTGTTCTGCTTGGGTACGTGAAGTATATGTATAACAGCATAAAAAAAAACTATCATTTTTAAATGAAGTTCGATGAAACCTCTTAGATACCGTAACTCTTCCTTTCAGTTTCCCCTTCAAGTGTAAGCGAAACTGTAACATGAAAGAACGATATTATTATAACTGTTTGCTTGTCTCGGCGATATTTATTAGCTCTATTGAAGCCAAGTATATAAAACAGATTCTATATATTTCGCGTTTAACGTTGACTTGAATTGAATGATTCGAATTTTACGAGGCTCGTTTTCGTGCATTGGAATAAAACTTGTTGTCACATTGTAGCTATTAATCGTACGTCTTATATCACTCAGCAGATAAAACTGCTTCAGATGATATGCGTCTATATCAATATTGGTTGCTGCATCATTACTCGCAGTCAATCTGGAAAAATTGTTGTACTTGTAAAAATGTTGAAATATCCCAAATAGCATAGGTAAGTGTTGAGACAGAATTTTTTTAAAACATTTTTTTAAATTTGATAAAGAACTCAGAGTTGATAATATAAAAGTGAATTCTTAGAAATGTTTTTAAAACAGAACTGGGATAAAACAGAATTTATTTCATAATTCGAGAATTCAAAAAGAATTCTTAAATTTTCTATGCTATTTTGAGATTTTTCTTTCTCTCGCAATATGATTAGCTAAATGAATAAATACAATGATAAAGATACGTTATACACGTATCGTATAAAATTGCACAAATATCAAAAGACTTGGCAAAACTTCAGTTCTACGATCTAAATTTCTTCGTTGAAATTATAGAAGTAGAATTGTTATTACTCATCATTAATAAATTATAATCGAAACTGTAAGAGTTATTCGACAAACGGATGAAAAGCGTGACGTAACTTTACTGTAAGATCGCTATTGAATCGCGTAATAATAACAGACTATATTTGGACAGTATACAATTTTCAAAAATTATTGAAAATAATTAAGTACTAAATTCACATGCTCAGATAATAAATAATTTCTTTTCGTAATATTTTCTGCTGTAGAAAACATTCCTTCAGAGCCAGGAATAGCTGAATGGAAGAAACGGGAATAGCCTAAATAAATCCTAACTATAGCGCTGAGCAATTAGTTTCCCCGTTCTATCTCTCGCTCTATCTCTCGTAATAGATGGTTTAAAGCCAATTTAATAAACTCGGCCCTTCAAAGATTAAGATCCGAATTATGGTCTGAATAGCTCGTATCTCCAAATCTGAGTAATTAGGTAATTTGATGAATTAATCATCCGAACATCAAAATATTAGCAAATTGAAATCGTCTTTAGTTCTGGCAATAATACGACGTATAATATGCAATCAAAATGAAAACGACATGATCTTAGAATATAACAATGACTACACGAAACAATATAATATAAGAATATAACATCGATATCTTCAGCTTCGCTATTTTTGTAAGGGATCCTGGCAATTGCAATGCACTCAACGCTGAAAAACAGAAATTTTTTTCCAAAGAAATAAAACAATAAAAAGGTACAAACATCACTGTTATCTATGATAATAAATTATTTATTGTGCGATGAACTTGCTATATACTTGCATGTGAAAATCTCATATCATCTTTAAACTCCAAGCGAATGAGCTTCATAATTATACGAATAACGTGTCCACATGTACGAATGAGTTAGTAACGATGAACACCAATTGTACGAGTAACTTCGAAATGTGAAGATGCTAGAAACAGATGCTAAGAATAAATAGGCGCATGACAAGTAAGAGCCGCTTCTAAAATCATCTCAACTATATTCCACCCTGTTTCACAAATGCGACGATTTTCATGGAAAATGGTAGAATTTTTCCACCATATTTCACAAAATATACTCTTTACATCAAATAAATAGCTTCTCAGTGACAAATGTGACGATAACGATCACATTTATTTAGAGCGTGGACGAGCTTGTCAATGTAATTTATGACATTGATAAAGAATTCTTATATATATACTATATGACCACATTTTTCAGCAACATGATGACACTGTATGAATAATTACGATGAAGTTAGTAAGAAAAATTTTTATATTTTAAAAAGACAAGGTACATTTTCGGTAAATTCGTAGCAAAATCTTGCGGGAGAAAATAATTACCATAGATCACATATCAAAATATGATAGACAAAATGTCGTGATATACAATCCTGATATATAAATTGCAGTAAATATAAATTACAGTACGCAAGTCTTGAAACTGGAGCGACCATTCTGTTGGAAAATTGTACTTTGATGGTGTCGTTATCGGAATAGATCGTTCTCTTAAAACTTCTAGTTAGACGAAAAATCTCCGCCTAAATGATAAATCAAGATAACAAACAATTAATATATATTTGCACATTGCTAAATATTAATATTAGACGATCGTCATCAGTCGTTATTATTTATGAAAAGATCATACTTGCAATCATTTGCGTGTTTCTCCAATATTTAAATAGGCCGACCAAATATTATCTTTCCATACACAAGTCTTATACAAGTAAAAAAGTTGACTATACAAATTGTATTCATGGATGATTTATCGTGCGCCCTTTTTAACCTGTTTATTAAAAAGAGCACTCGGTAAATCCCTGATATTTGGCATACACTTCGGATCGTTTTTTAATCAACTATATTAATTGTGTCAGAAAGCTGTTCCTTCTCGCTAAAACTTAATTGTATCGTATAAAATGTATCAAATTGCTACAAGAAAATCACAAATTTCATTTTCTTACTGTGTAGAAATAAATATGTAAAGGAGATAAAAAGAGTGATACGATTTTCGCACGTTACTTACATATAGATTGCAATTTATATCTCGCTTTGATAAATTGGCGATACTTTCTGACACATGTAAATTACATATGAAAATTGCACTTAAATTTATATTCCGTTGTTAATTAATTTGCAAGCTGATAGCAAAATTGACGCTATCGTTATACATCATAAGGGTCATCTATTATCGAACAATTGTTACACGACAACCAATAGACAGCATAGACTTTTTTATACCACCTTGAGAATTGACATTTTTTTATATCAAGTACGTATGACCAGACAGTATGTGGAATCTCGAATGATAGTTGTCTGAAATATAGAACGTTGAATAGCCAAAGTTAGTTTCATATTTCTTACAATTCCTTCAGCGTTGATACCGTAAAAACTTCCACAAAGCATATGCAATACTGCATCAGATCGGTATACGGTATATTGTACCGATAGCAAAATTCCTCTACAAAGAAACGTTCAAAAGTATAGGAAGCGACTAAACTAATGACATTATAATTGTCGTTTTTCAAGCCGAGTATCGTTATCGCCAATATCTGCAGCACGACAGTGATATTGGTCAAAAAACGTAGCTTCCTGATTTGGCTTTCCTTGTGCTTCATCGCTAGTGGAAAGAATATCGGTACTGTACCAAGAAACAGTAATAGCATACGAATCTTTTCATCTATCTGATATGCACTTAATATACCAGACGTCAGTAGTGCCAAAGGAACGATTTCAATGACGTTGGAAAACCAATCGTAAAAACTTCGGAAGCATCTTGCTGAAGGTGTCGATGACGAAGTAAATGGGATTCCTAAAACATTGAAATAATAATTAGAAACTTATTCAATGAAAAAAACATATATACGCATGATACATTTAAGTGAGAACTTTACTTTAAGCAGATAAGACTTGAAAAGGATACAAGATTCAATGTTATAACTGTGCAATAGTTTATAAAAAATAAGGTATACGCAAATAAATGTAATTTGATCACATGACCATACTATAAATTATTAGATCGTTAATTGTTGGAACATGTAAGAAATAATATTACGCCAAAAAAAGAGAGTAAAATTACGATATAACGAAATAAGTGGTGCTCATCAAAACTCACATCAAGTACAAAGAAATTTTATATCATCGTGAACATGTGTGCTAAAACATTTCGATAAACATGCACGTGAGGACGAGAGCTTCCAAGGTGCTGAATCGTAAAATGTAGAATTTTCTAATGCATATATATATGTACATACACTGATACATCGTCTAAAGTAGCTTAAAATCTTTTCAAAAGGAAGTAAAAGTGGCAATGGCAATACAAAATACCGCTAATCTTTGGTCGAAATATACTTTGGAGAAATGTGGAACTCTTAAATTTAAGGCAAATACATTTTACAATTGAATACGTTCTTGTGACAGTTCCTCACGTGTTCCAACAATAGCAAATAATTTACACGAATTACCATGAATCCTTAACGTTGGCAAATGTGGAAAACATCTTCCTCTCCCGTTCCTGATTTAGACACAAAAATTAAATACCGTGTGTGGCCATGTGTCATTTTGTATCAATCATTTCTTCACTGTGACCCCCCAAAGTTATGACATGGAATCTTAGGTGGTCCATACCTATAAGTTATTGCATCTTAAACGAAACGGGTAGCAATTCAAAAAGAGCAAATTGTCAAAAGTACACAGGTATGTTGCAGAGTTGGGAGAAACAAATATGCCGGGGATTCCACAACTGAAAGAACAACGCCGCGGCTACATGTGTACAATCTAATCGGTCGTCATCTCATTCTAGGATTACGTGAAAATCGCGACAGCCGCGATAAGAAAAGAAATCAAGAGCGAGATAAAATAAAACATTGAAACATGCTAATAGAAATTTTCCCAGATAGCCAAATCCGCTGGAACAGATTTCATCAAATGCCCAGCACAAATTTTCAGTCTCCTCTCTCGAATTAAACAAGATTTAACTTGGTGCTTGTGAGAGATAAGAGTAACATAGGTTTATAATATATTCATATATTATATAAATTTAAGCTCATATATTCTTGCATTTAGTGCAAATCTTTTCTCGATGTGTCGCAATCCATGCAGCAGCATCATTTTGTTTAAGAATTTGCCGTTAAAATAAAAATATTCCTTTCTCATTGCCAATAATAAATATGGTTGTCGCTATCGATCCTGTTTTACAATAGGTCGAGGTGTAATAGCATCGGGAGTCTTTTCTGTGGATGTAAGCAGGCGACAGGGTTCAAAAGTCTCGGGCCTGTACTCTGAATCCTCTTTTATCGATAAAAGCGCCTCTAAAAGTGCCTTGTGGCCAATTGGAAGGTTTATTAGCTACTTTTATTGATAAAAGAGGGTTCAGAATGGACTTGTGTCTCTTTTTAAGGCCTGCGTCTACGATGCTAGAACTTGAACCAAGCTTGGTTCAAGTTTTAGCATCGTGGACACAGCCCTTTAGATAACAACATGGAAAAAGATAAAGGCCCGTATTCTGAATCTTCTGTTATCGAAAAAAGCGCCTCTAAAAGCGACTATCAGAAGTGACTTATCGGCCACTTTTGGAGGCACTTTTATTGATAAAAGGGAGCCGAGAATACGAGCCAGAGAGCCCAACTCTGGTTAGCGGTCAATCAGAAAACGAGAAACCGGGTCTCGAAGGCACCGCAGGCACGAAAGGCGCAGTCTTACCGAATCTGAAGATCCCCAGGATCGAATGCATGAAGAGGATTCGAAAGGCACGCAGGGACCACGTAATCGGCAGGGCCTTCGCCCGGTACGGCTCGGCGAGATGTCTCATGCATACCGCAGTCACCAGCAGCTTGACGAGATGCGCCACGACACTGCTCGCGCTCACCATGATCACCGTCTCGTCGTCTCCTCGGGCAATTCGCGATCGCTCAATCGGGAACGGCCGAGCGAATCTTCCATCCGAGATGCCGGTGTCGATCTCGCGCTCTCGAGCGGCTCGTCGTGATGCCGCGCGGCGGTCTCGTCGCTCTAACCAAACGGCAGGGGACACGCGCCCGTCATCCTGAAAAACGGACGAACCAATATTAATATATTGCGAAAGTTCAGTGAATCGTAGGAAGCGGCCACGAGGAACGAAGAAACTACACCGTGAGTACCGTCGTGCTTGACCGCTCGCTGGACCGCAACCACGTAGTTGCTTGCATGA
>NW_011967236.1:325757-328163 GCF_000949405.1 Vollenhovia emeryi | reverse complement strand
AAATTTAGAGAAAGAAAGAACACCAATTGAGCACACCATGTAATCCTTCCACCATGGGTAGGTGGTATGTAGTGGATACCCCCACGTGGATGCGTGTCGACTGTCGCCTGTAATCCCGAATGAGTTGCAACGCGTTCACGCTAACTGGGGGAGATGTCGACCGCGAGAAAAAGACTTGATTATAACGACAAGCTCATCCTGGCGCCCATGGTGCGTATCGGGACCCTTCCGATGCGTTTGCTCGCCCTCGACTATGGCGCGGATATCGTTTACACCGAGGAGTTGATCGACCGGAAACTACTCCGTTCGGTTCGTCGAGAGAACGGTAAGGTATACTTTTTCCCTCGGCAGCTGAAACGATTGCGTGAAAATTTTGCGCACCTACGTCGACGCGATGCCGAAGGGTTTGCTATCAATTTGCATCTTCAACTTTTGCCTTCATTCAACATAGGAATCTGCAATATAACGTTACTCGACTCGGTGCAATTGAATTTTCAACAAAATTGTCCGCAGATGTCCTGGGCACTGTCGATTACATCGACAAGACGGATGGCACCGTGGTATTTCGCACTTGTCCCCGGGAACGAGAGCACGTTGTCCTACAAATCGGTACGTCCGATCCAGCGAGAGCGGCAGAAGTCGCCCGTATGGTGGAAAATGACGTCGCGGGCATAGACGTTAATATGGGCTGCCCAAAGAAATTTTCCATTCTCGGCGGCATGGGCGCCTCTCTTCTCAGCAAGCCGCAAAAGGCGACAGAGATCTTGCGGGAGCTGATCGAGGCGGTGTCTATACCAGTCACGTGCAAAATACGCGTTTTGCCCGATCTCGAGGAAACCCTCCGGCTTTGCGACACCCTCGCTTCCACCGGTATCGCAGCCATTGCCGTCCACGGTCGCACCGTTGAGGAGAGACCGCAACATTCCAATCGCAACCACGTTCTCAAAGAGATCTCGGCTAGACTTTCGATACCAGTTATCGCCAATGGCGGTTCCAGGGATATCCAAAAACATTCCGATATACTTAGGTAACGCTTTAACGCGCGTCTGCACGTCCATCGGAAGGTCCCGTTTAACTTGTTAAAGCACGTTTTCCAGATTTAGAAAGGAGACCGGTTGCAGTAGCGTAATGCTCGCTCGCTCCGCCGAATGGAACTGCTCGATATTTCGTAAAGAAGGGCCTCTTCCAATGGAAGTTGTTATAAAGTCATACTTAAAGCATGCAATTGATTGCGACAATTCGCCTTCCAATACCAAGTATTGCGTGCAGAATATTCTGCGGGAGCTTCAGGAATCACCTCTAGGCAGAAGGTTCCTCGACGCGCAAACGCTGGAGCAGATATGGTGAGAATGTTTCGTCTTTTTTTTTTCTTTCTTTCTTCGTTTCGCCGCTCCTTTTCTTTTTATTCAATAAACTCTTCCTCCAGCGAGGTGTGGAGAATGGATGATTATTGCCGAGTCAAAAGTAAAGAGTTTCGTGACAGAGGTTTATTAGGTCGCTTTCAAATAGCGCCGGGAATCCTCGATAAAGATACAGACAACGGCGTTTCTCATAAAAGAAAGCTTCACGAAGAGGAAGATGTTTCTCTGATGCGTTGCGCCTTTTTAAGAAACAGTTATGTAACAGACGCGGAGCTGCCGAAGACCAGGCTGCTCAAGTGGACCAAGGAAAATCGTAAAAAAATGCCATTGTATAACACTCGGCAGGAGAATAAGCTGTTTTGCTCTGTGGTCACTGTGGATGGCAGGAAATATGGCTCTTCCTTCTGGTAAAGTTATATACTCGAGAGGTATTTTTTTTTACTTTTCTATTCTGCTTTAACGCATCTCTTTTTTTTTAGGGAAAAAAATAAAAAATGGGCCGAACAAGGTGCTGCTTTGGTGTGTCTCTACTTTCTGGGGATTATCGACGAAAAAAGTCTTGCCGCCGGTGGCAACATTCTTTCATGATAATACCTGCCTTATAGTATTTTTTTTTATCGTACACTCAACTTCTCATATCCTGCATCGTGATCTCGAGTAGACGTGAAGGGGGTAAAATTTCATAAATTGATGTTACTTTATTTATTTGTCACGTAATTGCGTGATAATATTAAAATGAGAAAGTAGGTGAAACATCGAGCGCGTAACATTTTTACTTGGTGTACAAGTCATTAAAATAAGGAGAGACGAACTTGTTTGTAATACAGGCATCAGAATGTATAAAAATATATTTTATACAAATGTAAAAATATATATAAACACATTCTTATATTGTAAATAAATAAATTTCGTTGATTTTTCATTTACTTTTTTTATTGAGAAGTTATTAGTTTCGTTATCGGCGCTTAATTCAATTTATGCGATTTCACGATGATTTTAACCCTTTGTAGCGATCAACTTGCAGCTTTTATGGAATAGCTGCGAG
>NW_011967236.1:305403-324661 GCF_000949405.1 Vollenhovia emeryi | reverse complement strand
TGATTGGCTACGCATTTCTCGGAACTAGAATTTGGACACAGTTCTTGGATCGTGGACACAAGGCTTAGGCCCGGTTTCACCAACGCGAGTTAATCTAATCGGTCGGTTAACTTAAAGCGTCGTCTACAATAGGTGGAGTAAGCTTGGCGTAAGAAGTAAGAGTAGGAGTAAAGAAATGGATCATTTCCATTTCCTACTCCTACTTCAGCTCTGACGCTTACTCGCGGCGAATTAAAGCGTAGTTCGACCAGTGCTACAAATATTTAAAAAAATTATGTCTATTCTTTAGCTTTTACACTGAAAAGTAAAGGTTAGGTTTTCTTACTTCTTCTTACTCTACGCTTACGCCGGTTATTGTAGACGACGCTTAACAGGGTGCCAACATAAAACTTCTTTATTAACCAAGAAACTAGGTTAATAAAGAAGTTTTATGTTGGCACCCTGTTAAGTTAACCGACCGATTAGATTAACTCGCGTTGGTGAAACCGGGCCTAAAGGCCTGTGTCCACGATGCTAGGACTTTGTCCAAGTTCTAGTTTCGAGAAATGTGTAGCCAATTAACCTGCAGCTATTCCATAAAAGCTGCAAGGTGATTGGCTACGCATTTCTCGGAACTAGAACTTGGACACACTTCTTGGATCGTGGACACAGGACTTAAGGAAGTTTAGTAACTTACCAATAAATCTTAGTAACTTACTAAAATGCTGATGCTGCCCTGCTGTCCATGAAAAGTCACCTTAAAGCCGATATTACCGATGGATTTACTGAACCAGTTACCAGTTGGTCTCCGAATTCTCCGATAGAGACGATAATATTTTACGTTGATTGCTTTTCGTAGACGCTTGTTAACAGAACTTGGAATTTATTTAAATATTCGATGAAGCAATCCGACGCTACTTTTATTGAAAAGAAAGAGACGCTCTAGTGTGTAAAATTGTGTTCGGCGACGTTTTAATATCTTGCCTGCGAGATTGTATAAATTAACAAGGGTCAGGTGGAGTAAAGGAACATCTACATCGAAGAAGAGGAAAAGGAAAAGAAGCCTCAGCCAATCGATTAACCAAAATTTTCAATTACGGTGTCCCCATACAATGGGTCCGCCGAAACGCTTCAAAAAAGATAACAGTACATAACCTATACATCTTGTCGAATTTTTCTATTTTGCGTAAAGAATTATTTAACGCCAGTAATTGATTAAACTTTAACTAGAATTCGCCCCAGCCATTGGTCGTCGTGCAATTTTTCTACATTCTCTGTTTTACTCGATTATTCACAATTGCACGATGCACTTTTATATTTAATATTGTGCTGTTAACATATTATAACATGTGTGCTAAAAAGCACATACGTTTGTAAGGTGCGCTGTACATTGCCTTTTTACATTTACTCGTTTCTTTTATTCGCACTAATAAAGATAAATGGAAGAAGCGCAAGGACGAGTACGACGAGTACGACGACGATTCCATAGACAGTAACGAGGCAGATGGTGTCCCGGACGCGGCGAAAAACGATGTCGAGAAGCAAGACGAGTGCGCGATCGAGGATGAATACGGAGCGAAAGATTATCGCTCGCAAATGATTTTAAAAAACGATTGCTCGTCTAGACCATTGTGGGTGGTAAGGATGAGTCTAACTCTAAAATTTGGATGCAATTACACTTTGTCTTACGCAAAACGCTCATCAGTACCTTTTGCAGGCACCGAACGGACATATCTTTTTGGAATCCTTCTCTCCTGTGTACAAACATGCTCATGATTTTTTAATAGCTATATCAGAGCCTGTATGTCGGCCAGAGCATATTCACGAAGTAAGACTGAACATCTAATAGAAAATTATATATAAACTTTACTCGAGGGAGAACGGACAAGCAATGTATAGTGTGGCAATCTATTTTTTCTTTTCAGTACAAACTGACTGCTTACTCGCTTTACGCTGCGGTTAGTGTGGGCCTACAAACGCAAGATATAATAGAATATTTAAAGAGATTGAGTAAGACTAGTATTCCCGATGGTATAATCGAATTTATCAAACTGTGTACCTTGTCCTATGGAAAAGTGAGTAACAGCAATTTTCGCAAGTGTTGGAAAAATTGTTTCTTTAATGCTCAAACCGTGAATTCCGAATTTGGAATCGTTGCGCGATTACCCTACGCTTGAAGAGGACCGGAATTCACGGTCGGAAACATTGAAACATTTTTGCCATGTTTTATCCACTAGCGAAGAATTGGATTTTCAACTTCTATCGCGGGCGTTTTGTGAAGAAATAAGTTTAATAACATGCCTCATGCATTTTTACATGTAGGTCAAACTCGTATTAAAACACAATAAATACTTTATCGAATCGCCATTTCCCGAAGTGCTGCAAAGGTTACTAAAGGACCCGGTGATTCAAGAATGCCGATTGAGAAAGCTCGTGGACGATGCGGAAACCGATGCTATTCAAACGAGCGTTCAAACTAAATTGAAAGCTCCTCAGGTTCGTTGGAACACTTGTGATACTGGTCAGGTCTTATCTTCGGGGAGGTAGGCACTAAGACGCGCTACCTCTTAATTTTCGGCGAGAAAAACTGGCTAGGACTAGACCAGGATCCGAAAACCTGGGATCTTGCCAGCCAAATGCTCTTCCAATTGACCTATCCAGGCCCGCGCTCGGAATCCCCGTCGATTACCTATTTGATTGTATTGAATAAAGTAGGAATAGATAATACTAGTATCAAAACTCCAGGGACTCTATTTCGTACACGGTTACCGACAACTATTGATATCGTTGACGATATCGCGCAGCTTTTGTACATGATAGAGTAGAGTCCCAGAGCGATGCGTGGCATCTCACCCAATGGTTTGGTAGACCACCTTATGGATGCAAAGTGGCCACGTCCCCGAAGACAAGCTGTCTAGCGAATAAACAAATTCCCCTCCCCTCTTATCCTGTCTGAGCGACAGGTCGTCCTCGGAGTGGGCGAGTGCGAAACGAGCACGGCCTCCGTAGACTTAGGTTTATTGATAAGAGGTATGATCTGTTCCTTTATGTTGGACTATAGTTTGGATCAAAAGCACCTGTAAATACACCTGTACCTAGCAAAACGAATCCAGAGACTGAGCCTGAGCAAGTATTGCCGGAAACGGCTACCGTTCCAGAAGATATAACTGCCTTTTACGATAAGATCGACAAGGAGGACGAAGACGAGGAAGAGGATCAAGAGCTGAAAACAGTCAGTTTCGAAGTGAATCAGGTAGATATGTCCGACTTAATGACGTTCAATTTTTCATACATTGTACAAAATTCGATATAACATGTGTGAAAATTACGTGTACTGTTACGTTGGAATAGGAAAAAATTGAAGTGATACAAAAACGCTGTATCGAATTGGAGCATCCTTTACTGGCGGAATACGATTTTCGCAATGATAGCGTAAATCCTGATATAAAGTAAGTAAAAAGAGAGGTAAAGGGTATTTCAAAAATTAATGTTATGCAAACCAAGTGACGTTAAAAGTAACATCTCGTGATGTGATGTCCCGTTAGTATCGACTTGAAGCCATCAGCTGTATTAAGACCTTATCAAGAAAAGAGCTTACGGAAAATGTTTGGCAATGGACGGGCTAGATCTGGAGTGATAGTCTTACCCTGCGGTAAGTGCGCTCAATGAAATTTTTATTCCACTGTACGGCGATGGACAGGAATGGCCGCAACACTTGCCTTCTCTTTCAATGAGCTTGGGCAAGCTCCAAAATTTTCTCCTCCGAGGAATAGTTTACTCGATGGCCAGTCCGAAAAACTATTTCGAGCATTTCGTTGCTCGCTCGAGCGTTTCTGTGAACAATTTTTTTTAACGCAGGTGCTGGTAAAAGTTTAGTCGGAGTGACAGCCTGCTGTACAGTACGTAAACGCGCTCTAGTGCTATGCAACTCCGGTGTATCCGTGGAACAATGGAAGCAGCAGTTTAAAATGTGGTCTACCGCCGACGACTCGATGATTTGCCGTTTTACCAGCGAGGCGAAGGATAAGCCTATGGGCTGCGGAATATTGATAACTACATACTCTATGATCACGCACACTCAGAAACGCTCGTGGGAGGCTGAACAGACGATGCGTTGGCTTCAAGAACAGGAGTGGGGTATTATGGTCTTGGATGGTAAAACTTATTTTTTCTACTATTCGAATTACCGAGTAAAGCGGTGTCCGTTCCCATGCGATAATTGTGAATTTTATTTTAGAGGTGCACACCATTCCCGCGAAAATGTTCCGTAGAGTATTAACGATCGTGCAGTCTCATTGTAAGTTGGGTTTGACGGCTACGCTCTTGCGAGAGGATGACAAAATTGCCGATCTGAATTTTTTAATTGGCCCCAAATTGTACGAAGCTAACTGGTTGGAATTGCAAAAGAGAGGATTTATCGCGAGAGTACAATGCGCAGAAGTCTGGTGTCCCATGACGTCAGAATTTTACAGAGAATATCTCGCTTGCAAGATGAGCAGGAAACTGGTTAGATTTTATTATTGCATAATTTATAGCTTTAATGCACATTGAGCCTCTCCGCTGTACTTGTTTATAATTTTAGTTACTGTACGTGATGAATCCAAATAAATTCCGTTGTTGCCAATATTTAATTCGATATCACGAGAGACGCGGCGATAAAACGATCGTCTTCTCCGACAACGTATTCGCATTGAAACACTACGCTATTAAAATGAACAAGCCATATATTTATGGCCCTACTAGTCAGGTAAGTAGCACCGATCGTATGTAACCGTGATGACTTTTCGAGTAAATTATACCTCGTAAGTACCTATCTACATTTTTCTCGCGACAATTCATGTATTTCAACTTGTTTCAGAGCGAAAGGATACAGATTTTGCAAAATTTTAAATTTAACATGAAAGTAAACACGATATTTGTTAGCAAAGTGGCGGACACTTCCTTCGATTTACCAGAAGCTAATGTCTTGATTCAAATTTCATCCCATGGTGGGTCCAGAAGGCAAGAAGCGCAACGATTGGGGCGTATTCTTAGGGCTAAAAAAGGTACGATTTACTTATTTATTAATCGCACAAGTTGGTGCTAAAACTTTCATTGCACAGGTGCAATTGCGGAGGAATACAACGCGTTCTTTTATACGCTCGTATCGCAAGATACGATGGAAATGAATTATTCGAGAAAGCGTCAGCGGTTTCTTGTGAATCAAGGTTACTCCTACAAAGTCATTACAAAACTTGCCGGCATGGACGAGGTAACGACACAGTCAATCAAGTAATTAGTGCTGTAGTGTTTTCTCTTTTTATCTTTCTACATGAACAGCATTATTTAAAAACCAGTCGTAGATTTATAGATATAAGATTAGGAAATCTTGCAAAAGAATTTCTACTTTACAATTGGGTTAGCGCAATTGTTGCGAGATTTTCACGAATTTATGATGTTATTGTGCACGCTTTTACATTTTTTCCTATGAGGCCCCGCTACCTCATATTAGGAGCCTATCTCGTAATAGGGGACTTTCCTCTATACAATTTAAGACATTTAGATTTATGCGCGTGATCTTTTTGCGATCATAAAGGACGATTATGATTGTACTTTGTCTAGGAGCCAGATCTAATGTATGGAAATCGTGAGGAACAGGGTCAATTGTTGCAGCAAGTATTAACAGCTAGCGACACGGATGCGGACGAAGAAAGAATACCCGGTGAAGGGCCAAGACCGGTGAGTGTACAAAGCACGATTTGTACGGAGAGTAAAAAATTTTTAAGGATGTTGGGGCATTGCGATTAATAAGACGAAAAACTCTTCCGAGTCCAAATGAATTTTGTCGATATTATTAAAAACTTCAGCCAAAGTTTGAGGCTGTCTAGGAATCTTGGCGCTAAGAAAATTAAATATTAAAGTTGCATACAGTCTTACGGAAAAAAAATTACTGTATCTCAATGAACAATCATTTAAAAAAATGAAATTTTGCAAGCAGAACGTAAAACTAATTATATATACTAATTTTTTAAATACGGTACATGAATTTACATATTAAATTAAAAATTATCAGGCTACCTCCAGCCTGCCCGGACCTAAGTATGATTTGGCATTCTCGTTTATATTTGAAGTTATATCTTCAGAAGGTCCTGGCTTAACTTTAGTCGTTTTCTTGTTTACTAAAAAATTTTTTCAATTTCTCGGTGTACCGAAAAATGGCGACGACAAACTTTTGAAATCGATTGTACGCGAGCAACTTAACATCTCTACTGTCTCAACATCCTTGAAGCTAACTGCAACTCGTCACACATGCGTATCTCATTTGATAATGAATTTTTTCTCAGATTGTACGTAAAGCTGGCACGATGGTATCAATGTCCGGAGCGGACGATGCCGTTTATTACGAGTACAAGAAAGCCCCGGGCTCGTCGACGGCGAATAAACACCCTCTCTTTAAAAAATTCAGAACATAAGTAGCCTGATTCTCTTAATATTTTCTCAAGTCGCATGTGATGAAATAATAAACAACTTTGTTACTGTCACTTTAGCGTTCCGTGTATCACGAGACACGGCCGGTGTCTCGCGCCAAGTATAAGCTAGCTAGAACCGCGCGCGCGAGACCGACCGTGGATCCATTTTCCAGATACTCCATATCCAGATACTCCGGGACTTTTCTATCCTGCAGCTAATCAACGCGCTTGGAAAAATTTGTCGCGCGACAAATGTAATATCAGCCTTAGGGCCTGAGAAGAATGGCTGTCTTGTACTCTTAAAACAATGTTTTGTTTCAAATCTTGGTCTTAAAGTAACGCATCAGGCCCTAACTAGAAGGTCCACTCTATCGCTTGTTTCGTTTCGCGTCGATCCCTTTCTGCGCATCCGACATTGTTCTGGGCAGACGATGAGGGAGAAGTTGTACGTATGGTCCCACACAGCACAGAAAGATTGCAGGAAGATTGCAGAAATGTTACATTGCAAGATTGTAATATTGCAGCAACGTTTCTGGCGGATTGCAGCAACGTTGAAATAGACGGAGATTGCGAGCAACACCGCACTGATCAAGTACTTAATAATTTGCGCATTATTGGTATCAACGAAAATAACATTATAAAATTCTCGTAATTAGAAAAATTTTTTAAATAGAAAATGTAGTATTTTTATTATTTTTCAAACATTGCTGCAATATTGCTATCGAAAGTTTGCAATTTTATAATGCAATGCCTCTGCAAGATTGCACTGCAATCTGCACGATTGCAACGTTTCTGCAATGTAACTGCAACCATCTGTGTTGTATGGGGTAGTGTGGCTTTGACGAGTATCGTCGAGATCGGGGGCGGGAAATTCTTTTCAAATAAATCTTATCGACGGCGATAAAAAGGCGCGAGTCGCAAGTTCCGGAAAACGGAAGTAGATATAGGCGGCGCGTTCGCAACTGGTAACTCGACCGAGACGCGCTCGTTGGTCGGGCGCGACGCGATAAAGATATTTCGGTGCGCCGAGAGCGAGAATCGTGCGAGAATCGACGGTGCGAATCCCGCGGGGACATATTCGCCGCGCCGGGGCGGGCACTTGAAAACGAGAGCTGGAGCGCGCGGATTCCCGCCGGGCTCCGGTCGTCGGCGCGCGCGCGCTTTTTTTTCCTCCGCCGAGAGAGAGAGAGAGAGAGAGAAGGCGGCGATACTCGCGTCGAGGGGACGCGCGAGTCAGACGCGTGAATCACCCGTGACGAAACGGAGGTGTTGGTCCCCGCTCGTAAGGGCGAGAAGAGAGGGAGGAGATGGTCGATGGGAGACGCGTCACTGCGCGCGTCACGTCGGGAGACATTCCACCACATTCCGCCACGGTGAGACAGATCGTTCCGCTTCGCTCCCTCCCTCTCTCCCTTTCCCCCGCCCTCCCCGCCCTCTGGCGTTCCTCGTTCGATTCGCGCGTGACGGAAGGCGCGCGAGTGAGCGCGAGGGCCGCGAGCACGGAGGAAGGTACGGTCGCCGAGTTCGGTACGAGCGCCCCGAGAGCCGGTCCGGTCGTCGGGAGGTATGACAGTGCGCGGCTCGCCGGACGCGCGAGTGTTCCTGGCAGGGAGGAGCGTCGATGTTACGAGAGACGGGCGCCCGGAGGAGTGACAGAGGACTCGGGGTGACCGGTGGTCGAGTCGGTGAGCGCGCGTCGTCATCGCCGTCGGGAGGCCGGCGCGAGCTCGAGTCGGTCGGTGACGACGATGCGGCCCGGTCGCGGCCGCTGCAAGACGGAATCCCGTCCGGAGCGCGAGGCAAGTCGCCGAGGCGGTCCCGGCACCACGGACGGGCCGCGTAGTTGACGCGCGAGTCGAGCGAGGAGGAGGAGGTTATCGTCGGCCGCAGCGCGGGCCGGGGTCAGAGGCGTGAATGCGTTGCCAGAGGCGAGCACGTTGCCGTCATCGTCGCCGTGGTGCTCCTCGTCGCCGCCGTCGCCGCCGCCGTGCCGGGGAACCGGTGAGTAGGGGCGGCGGAGCGTGACTCTCCCCCGTGATGCGTCCGCACGAGGGTGCCCGGTCGAGACGAGAAATAGCGGAACGGAAGCGGGGCAGGAGGGCGGAGGGAGGTGCCGCCGGCTCGGGCACGCCGGCACGCTAGATCCCGCGGGGGGGGAGGGGGTGGCCTAAAGTCCACGCGCTCTCTCTCTCTCTCTCTCTCCCTAATCTATCTATCTATCTTTCCTCTCTCTCTCGCGCGCGCCTTGGAAAATGAACTCCAAGCTATATACACTTTACGGATTCGCGATATTCTTCATGATATTCTGGTCGGTTATGTGGGTAATACACCTGCTGGCGTTAATCGCCGGCCACTGGAAGCTGCACCGGAAGACGAACCAGGCGCCGAGCTACGAGACACCGTTGCCGGGGGTGTCGGTGATCAAGCCCCTCATGGGGGTCGACCCGAACCTCTTCGGCAACCTCGAGACCTTCTTCACCATGGAGTACCCGCGGTACGAGCTCCTGTTCTGCGTCGAGGACGAGTCCGATCCCGCGCTGATGCTGGTGCGCAAGCTCGTCGAGAAGTACCCGGAGGTCGAGGCGACGCTCTTCATCGGCGGCTCCAAGGTGGGGGTGAATCCGAAGATCAACAACATGCAGCCGGCGTACGAGGCCGCCAAGTACGAGCTGGTGCTCATCAGCGACAGCGGCATACGCATGAAGGAGGACACGCTGCTGGACATGGTCCAGCATATGACCGACCGGGTCGCTCTGGTCCACCAGATGCCGTTCACCTACGACCGCGAGGGCTTCGCCGCCGCGTACGAGAAGATCTTCTTCGGCACGGTGCTCTCGCGGATGTACCTCTCCGCGGACATGCTCAGGGTCAACTGCCACACCGGCATGTCCGCACTCCTGAGGAAGTCCACGCTGGACGAGGTCGGCGGCCTGCGGGCGTTCGGCATCTACCTCGCCGAGGACTTCTTCTACGCCAAGTCCTTCACCGACCGCGGCTGGCGCATCACCATCTCCTCGCAGCCGGCGCTGCAGAACAGCGGCCACTGCGCGGTCGACTCCTTCCAGGCGCGGCTGCGACGCTGGGCGAAGCTCAGGGTGGCGATGCTCCCACCCACCATCGTCCTCGAGCCGCTCAGCGAGTGCCTCGTCCTCGGCGGCTTCGCCTCCTGGGCGGCCAGCGTGCTCTTCGAGTGGGACTCCCTAGTTTTCTATCTAGTACACATACTCTTGTGGTTCATGTTCGACTGGACGCTACTGTGCCTAGTGCAAAACGGCCCGCTGCCTTTCAACAAACTCGAGTTCGTATGCGGCTGGTTACTCAGCGAGATCACGAGACCGTATCTCTTTCTTCAGGCTGTCCTCGATCCCCTCATACAGTGGCGCTCGCGTGTTTATAAGCTCAAATGGGGCGGCGTCGCCGAGGAAGTCAAGGCAAAAGTCAAATATTGAGGATTGCGCGTGTGTGTGCGCGCACGTGTACGCGTTCCCGCGTACCTGCGTACGTGTCAAACTAGACTGAGAGAAATAGAGACAGCGTTTCCGTCTTTTTTTTTTTATCGATAAGTACGCGTAGGTACGCAAGGTGTTCTAATCATCGCATTTTTCTTTTCGTCCGAGTCTCTCCTCTCTCTCTCTCTTTCTCCCCTTTTTTTATTTGATCTCTTGGTGATTGCGAGTCTTTCAACTTGTAATTGAATCAAAGAAAAAGATACATTTTGGCGCGGGATTATACTGGGAGTATAAATTGTTGTTTCACAAAGAAAATGTAGAATTTTTACTTTCCACTGAATTATATCAAAATGTTGATATTGAATAACAATCAAATTACCAACGAGTATTGTTTTTTTTTGTTTTCACTGGACATCGGTTCTCTGGCGAAGGTTGTGGCACCGAGCTTTAAAATTCGACAAAACTTTCACGACGTCGGGATCGGTTTAACACTCGGCGGGGAATACAACGGAGCCTCCCCTAGTCTAAACTGAATCCTCCCTTTCTATTGTGGAACAACCGTCCTGCCGTAAATTGCAATTCTTTTGCCGTAACACGCAATGGCACTCTTATTTTGCGCACACCGTTAGAATGAGAGGGAGACCGAGGGGAAATTCCAGAATGGAAGGATCTTGCTGTTTTGCGGAATTGTATGAAGCTTGGAACACCTCGTTTGGGATATACGGAGAGAATTGTCTCTTAAAGTTTACCCCGAAGGTCGCGGGACAACGTGGCATTTCGAAGACTTTTATGAGAGTGTTTGGAAATTTTATCGTACATTCTAGTAGTGAAATTAAATTTCTTTAAAAATACCAAGTGTGTGGGAATATGGAAATATTTCGTAAAATTCTTGGAAAAATGGAAATATTTCATAAAATTCTTCGAAGTGCCTTGTGTGCCCCACAATTGCACGATTTTCAGAGTGAATTTTAAGTAAAAAAAGTTGTAGAGTTCGTCGAGTAACGTCCGTATCCTGACCCTCTTTTATCGATAAAGTCTCCAAGGACCAATTTTGCAAACATCGGTTAACTGTTAAGCAGAGTTCAGCCAACTCCCTATCTTTTTCCATCTTGTTATCTAAGAAGAGACGGAGAATCAATTAACCTTCGGTTAGCGGTTAACCGAGGTTTGCGAAGCTGGCCCTTAATGCGAGTTAATAAGTCTTCTGATTGGCTACCAGCCACTTTTAGAAGCGATAAAAGACGATTCAGAATACGGGCCTAAGAGTTTGGACATCGTCAATCTCAGGCCAACTATGATATACATTTAGAAGCGTTCAAGTTTAGCACGCGGTTTATTAATAAAGAAATGAATTCCACTCAACGTATACACGTATTATTACGTTACTATAGTAAATTTGCAAGATAAATAATAGCAGGTGAGATACAACTTTCTTCTTTTAATTAATTTGCAACATAGCGGATCAATCAAAATTTGTCTACGTGATGTCCAAGTCTCTTACTCGAAAGACTCTAGATCTTGTTATTTCATTTATGATATATTTTCAAGCGTGCCAAGTGGCCGGGACAGGGAATTCTTGGGATTTAACAGATCCTACAAATTCGCTCACTGCAATCAACACACTTGAAAAACTTATCACGCGATAAACGAAATAGTATCTTTCTCGCTCTGTATGCGATTGATCGGCGCGCGTTCTAGACTTATTACGGACCAATTCGTCCAGTTTTACTGGCTCTTCGCTTTCATGTTTTACGTAATGTAAAATCGTCAAGGAAAATCGTTAATTTCGTCCCCACGTCGGGCCTCGCAATAAACTGTTGGGTGGCACGTGCGGTAAAATGTATACATAGAAACTTGAAAATCAGAGATTTCGTGAGAAAATAAAATTGGTCGAATTGATCATGCGATACGTTGACGGCGTCAGCCAGTAAGAGAACCGTTCGACACGTATTATTTCCATTGAGTGTGCTCAATATGGTGCAATGTTTTTGTGAAAGTTATTTATTTGTACGATACGGTGGAACCTCTTTACTCTATTACCTTATATTGTACAGTTCCCCTGCATATTTTTGTGGAACGCAGTCTTTTTGCATGGATTACTTATAATCAACACCTATGAAAATTTAGTTGAAAAATTGGCGCTCAATGCAGAGCAGTGAGAATAGCAGCCATATTTAAGAAAGCTAATATTTAATTTATTTTAATTATTGTCACTGACGTGACTCTGTTAAAAAGGTTTTTCAAAGAAAAGTCATAGATTCTTAAACCTGAGTCCTGCTCAGGGTATCTGATAACAGAAATATGGCATGTAACAGAGCTCAAGGGCAGGTGGAGCGGATTAAAACAGAAAAATCCTCTTGTTGTTTTGCAACTTTTGCAATAATTCATGAGAGATGAATTAATACTTTGCGAATGAACGTGAATTTGGTAACAAAACGGAGAGGACCTTTCTGTTTAGTTTGACCCGCTTTATCTACCTACGAAAAACGCTACATCTGTTAACAAGATTACGGACACACCTTCGTCAAGTCGCCGTGCTGAGCGTCACGTCCCCTCTGCCTGTATCTGTGCAACAGATATGGGACCTACAATTTCACGCCGAATCTGAACGACTCAACAGAGGGGTTTCGGGCAAGATACTCTCGGTGGTTTGTTATTGCCTTCCGAGAGATCGCGATTGAATAAACAAAGGCCGGCATTCATAGCCAGATCTTACATTAAGACAGTCTTAAGATCATCTTTAGATATTGGAACCAATAAAATGTTTCATACAGCATCTTCAGATAAATCCAAGACTGTCTTAAATATAAGATCCGACTATGAATGTACCCGGCCAAAGATTTTCGGTTTGAACTCGGATATTTGGCTCATTGTACACGAAGGTCGTTGTACATGGAAAAGTTGTAGTAATCGTAAGACTGTAAGCAAATCGACCAGTCAAGCCTTTTCGTAACGCAAGGATGCTTGATTGGTCGATTTGCTAACGGTCTTACGATTATAACTAAACGTTCTCGCATGCAATGACGTCTAGAGCAGCGTTTCTTTGTGCCATCGCCAATCGTCACACAGATACCTGTAGATATCTAAATTAGCTGGAAATACGATGATAGATCAATTTCATTCTCTTTGTCCAATCATTATCTTTGTTATACAGATTATGTTACAGTATGCTTTGTATATGCTTTCTAGACGAGCACATATATAATAATCATGAAACTTAATATAAGCTAACTGTCCAAATTTTGGCGGTCACGCAAACTTCCATGAGACGGTCAATCTTTAGCAGTATTTTATTATTCATAGATGGGCAACAAGTCATCCAAATTTTCTACAACTAAATATCGCTAAATATTAATGTATCTTGAAATCATAGTGCAGGATTTACAATTTTCAAAGCTTAGTTTTTGTTTCTCTACAATAAGTGCTACATGCTTAAAATTAAAATCATTAATTTATAATTTCCGTTCAAGTGCATTGCACTCTCATTGCACTCTTTCTTAAATACGGCGACATGGTTCACTTGTCCGTTTCGATATGGGTCTAGGTAGTCTATAAAGCTTGTTTTTTTTTTTCGACAACTCGTAAACTAGAATCCTTATTCTACACTATTCTTCCATCACGCATCTTCGCTAAGTGATCTCATTAGCATGCGTAAAGCGAGAGAGCGAATGGAAGATAGAGCGCACAACATTTTCATCCGCGTACATGTATTAGAACAAAAGTGGGGATGCAGGGGAGATATTTCCGAATAGAGAGGTTCTACCATGATAAGTTAATTAATACGTAAAACTAGTCGCGATTAAATGTACAGGTCGACGGTATTGTTCTTTTCCGATAGCGGTACCACATTTCATCGTTCCATGCGTCGCTATACGGAAATTCATTCTACGGTTAAAACCGAGTCGGATTGATGCGCGCGAATACACTATTTTTATCGTGCACTCGGCAATTAAACGCATCGCCAGATACGGGAACCGGAAGAGCGTGGTTTTGCTATGATAACCGTCTGGGATCAAACCGCGGATAAATATATTCCCATTCCTCACGGATAAATATATTCTCATTCCTCCACGGACGTACACGTTGCACGATTAAAGTCAACTTGTCGCAAATTTATTCTGTATCATATATGTACATTTGACTTTTGTATAGATACGCACAGGCATAATTCTCGCATGTACCCTTTATCCGATTCCGAGCAAAACGCAAAATCGCTAGTGACCTAGCTCTTGATAAATTTATATATTTTTACGATAATAACATTGTATACATTCGCCGATTTACCGAAATTGTACTTGCGCGCTGTACTTAACTTAATATTAATACTAGACGGGCCGATACATCTGCGTACATACACATAGGGACGTCAATTGTCTGGACATCTATTTTTATCTTTATGATGTTTACCTTCAAATTATATTCCACGTGGATTACATTTTTTTTTTTTTGAGATTTTCTGCGGACAATCCATAATCGATGTATTAGTTTCTCGATTTGTCTCGATAATCGACGTCTTGCTGTAACAATTGCGTCGCAAGTCTTTGTAGTTTTTGGAGACTCCCATAGTGCGTCTGTTCTTAGTAAGCTCGGGGTTTACCGTAACTCTGCGTTAAGTAGGCGACATTCATTTGAAATTTGAATGTACGCTTGGAATAATAACCCTATTTAAAATTTCCGCAAAACTCGCGAGCCACCATTTATATGGTAGACTTTGTATACGTTGCTACGATGCTTTGCAAGTGGAACAAGGCGAAGCGATGCGATGCGTACCGCCCAAAAAAAATCATTGTCTGATTCACTTTTTAATTTATAAAATGTCGAGAATCATTTAATACAATTCGTGTCGTAGTGATTTACATTCTCTACTGTATCACTAAACCAATC
Source organism: Vollenhovia emeryi (assembly GCF_000949405.1). Classification (NCBI taxonomy): domain Eukaryota; kingdom Metazoa; phylum Arthropoda; class Insecta; order Hymenoptera; family Formicidae; genus Vollenhovia; species Vollenhovia emeryi. The sequence continues at coordinate 309,900 of NW_011967236.1, read as the reverse complement.
TATGTTGTTGAACCGATTTATTATTATTCTAAAGACATACGATGCGTGGAAGGCTTTGCGGCTTTGACGAAGACTGAGAGGCTCAATTGATAGGGTATTTTATAAAGCAATTTTCCGGGATTAAAAATTGTGTCTCCTAAGCTCGCAGATATATCGATGGATAATACGAAATGATATAATTAATTACGGGATTTAAGAGTTTTATATGTCCGTATTGGATGACCCGATATTTCAACGATTCTTATCGCCTGCGTCTGATACACGATGGAAAGACTCTGCTTTCCGGGCGTATGTACCTGCGAGATCTACAGCGATTCTGATTCACGTAGTGAATCAGATATGTTCGGAGAATCGCCAAAAAGAAAGGAGTGTCTCGATTATTCATAAATTCGATTTGGTACGGATAAATTCCAATCGTAAATCCGTACTTTAAATCGCAAGTTCATCTGAGGTAATCGAGCCTGCGAGATGCGCAGATTACGAAAGATGTAAACGAAAGATTTGATTCTATCTTCTCGCTTCTTTCTCTTGATTAAACGAAACACGCGTATGCATGTATCGATCGCAGGCATTTTTTATGAGTCTATAAAATGTTGAAAAAAAAACATTATCGCGCTTATGAACATGATTAATAAATAAGGCGGCAGTTATTGTGTCAGTTGTGACGAATTTGTATACTCGCCTGTTAAAAATGAGTCACGATAAAGCGATATCGAGAGTAGACAGCGATAGCGAAACACCCGAGTCACTGAGTCATTAGTTTGGAATTGTTCGCGACGAATTGAGTAGAATAAACAATTCAATTCAGCCTCCTTTTTACAAATGGCTTTGCGAAGGTTCGCGGCTTCCGCTGTTAACAAAAAATAACTTGGTTATCTGCGCGCAACATGAATCATAAGATAAGTATCGAGTAATGCAAACGTAGAACGTGTTTCCCTATTTAGCATCGTTGAGAAACGCGTAAATCGTTACGTACGATTTATCCGCGACGCTTCGTGGCATATTTACGACTCGTCCGATCATAAAGTAGCGAATAATTTTTGACCTTTGTATTGTATCGTGTGACAATGATAGCGCGCGGCCCCTGTAGCAGCCATATTATAATTTTCTCATTACGCGCGTAATTGTGTACAATCTGTGGTTCCAGATTACCATACAAACGTGTCCATCATCGCGCAACGCACAAGCGTGTGCAAGGACGCGTGCGCGCGCGCGCTTGTATGACAATGTGCGTGTACTGTGTACGTGTCTCTGTCCCACGCAGTCGTATCGTATAACCGTGCGCCTCAAAGGTAGCAAGCGTGACTCGTTAATAAATCTCACCTGATTTACATCGATTAAAACGTTCGGTTCAATCGTTTCGCGTTGTTTCCGGTGATATCGCCAGGCTTTAGATTGCGCAACTGCAAGAACGGTATCTTAAATTTGAAATTGACGTTTCTGTTATCGAAAGGAAGTCACACATCTTTATCTTCGCGTGATACCGAGCTTTGTTATATCGATTGACATACGAGTCGAATGGCATGATTTCAGTTAACGACTGCGGCACAGCGCGGACACGATACATACACTATCTTTGCTTGCGCAGAGACTGTTTGTCAGATAAATTTTTTCAAAATTGCAAAAAAGAACGCGCTTCAGCGGCGAAGATGTTGAGAATTTCTAGGAATCCTTAATATGCGTAAAATTTGACAAGCATTATCGGGGTCAAGCGCATTAAGTTTTTACGAAGCCACTTAACGTTGCCTAACGATAGACTTATTTACCAAGTACTCACGGTCAGTTCGCGGTAGCCTCACATGTTCTTTTAATCGCTTTTAATCATATGTATATTTCCAGTCAGAAAATATTCATTCAAATATCCCACTTCGTTATCTTCGCGTTTAGCTTTCGTAAATAGGATTCTTTTTCCTCCCCCCGTGTAAAACTGGACGTCAAACAGTAAAAAGAGCTCATTAACTACGCTATTAATTCGGTTAATCCAGTTAATTCGGCGTACAAACCGGAGACGGAGTCTTACAATGGACACAGAAGACACCCATGATATTCGATATCCGAGCGAGTGAAATTCTTCTTACACTTGATAGATTTTTATGTGAATCATTTTAATTATATTTATTCTATTTTCAAGGTGTCCCAGGCTTAACGTACCACCCGCTAACGACAGATTTCTGAGAGCATTTTGAGACGAAAATTCTAATACCAAGGTGGTCCTATAAAACCCATCATAGAGAAGTGTTCAAAGTTGACGAATCAAGTTGTTCGAAACGCGCGCTCAGATGTGTCACATTGCACAGTAGTGAAGATACTTTCAAGCGCACCAGATCAGCTAATACGTATGCAAAATATCAGTATGTACTGTCAGTGACACACCGATGCACGCATACTACTTTATTTAATAATATTTTAACAAGACATGGCGGAACTCTTGCCTCACTTCTCAGCTCGAAGGTGCCAGTCTAGTAGTATATAGAAGTCTGTGGGATATTCTTGGTGGTTGCCACTTTCGTGGTTGGATTTGAACTCTTTTCGTTCAATTTGTTTGGTAAGGCTCGGTTGCACCAACGACACGGAATTTTAACTGCGGCTCAAATTCGCTCTTCGCCTCTTTCTGTTTCTCTTGGAAAGAGACAGAGAGTGACTTAAGCCGAGGTTAAAGTTAAGCGACGTTGGCGACTTGAGCACACGCTCGCATCGTTAGGATTTTCGTCTCAAAATAATCTTAGAAATCTATCATTAGCGGGTGGTACGTTAGGTCTAGGACATACATTCCTCAAAATTTTTTAGTATTAATATTTCGAAGATTATATAAGAACAGTTGCTTAAAAACACTTGTAACGTTATTAGGGATATGTAGGTAATTGTGAGAATTATATTATAAATTCAAGTCGGACTTGATCGAATGAGATCGAACGTATAATTTGCCACGTAGTACATACCTAAATATTCTGTATGAATATTATTTATAAAGTTATGCAGCGTGAAAGACTTGCGAGTTGTTGCGGCGCCCGAACACTTTTTAAAACTTTAAATCTTGATAGACCAGAATTGGGCGCCAAGACAAGTTCGATAATACGATTTTTAATCCTAATTCTGAATGGTACACGATTCGATAACTTTTGCATTACCCATGCTCGTCCGGACCCAATGTAATAAACAATACTGCACTGTCGATTGTAAAGAAAACCGCTTCGCTATTCTGTCAGTTATTAACTGTTTAAGTAGGTTATCATTGGTATAAGAACAAATCATTGTTCCTTCTCCATTGTGGTAGTATCATTGTCGTACGTTATTCTTCCAGTGATATTAAATGATACGGGAACAGTTGCACGAACTGTAAATATTTATTCGCGTTATATATGTGAATTATATTTAGCATTCTTTACGTTAATGAAACAATTTAATTAAATTGTAGTTTGTCATGTGGCTTTAACATCTATTCATAATGTCATAAGTCAGCCAGTTATTGTAGATTGATTCTTGGCGTACATATTTCTTGAAATATTTACAATAAAGAGGGACCTTAATGATATTCCAGTACGGTTGCGGTTTAATAAGATAACTTCCGGTTTCGATTTTGATCTCAGTTTTTTCATTGGCCAAGAAATTAGACCTTTAAGTTACGGTTCCTTCTTATTACAGTTACCGGTTTGTATACAATTCGTTCCTTCAAAATGATTTTTTCCCACATTTTTAGCGTTCTGTTAATTATATTAAATCTTTTATTTCCTCTATCGCGGACACATACAATAATGATGGTAAAAAGAAAATATGAAATACATATAGATTTGAATAACTTGAATTTTTTAATAATGCGTGTTGCGCACGAACGTATGTGAATATGCAATACATTAAAGTTATAAAAATTGAGAGCAAAGAAGGGAAAGGAATTATGATAACATCTGGAAACAATTAGATTAATTAATGGAAGTAGTTTCTCACGTAAACCATCAATGTTGTTTTAAAATGTTATTTCTTTACGCGAACTTGTATAGCGACACCTTCATATTCGTGACTTATGGCATTACTTAATTGAGGGCTTTAATTCAAGAGAGATGTAAGTCAACAAATTTTATTTTGAGAAAAATGACTGCCAAATTATAAAATAAAAGATATAAAAGTTTATTTTTATTTATTACAAGTTTGTAAACTTAAGTTTAACTTATAACTTAAAAGTTTACTTATTTTCTTTTTGTAACAAAAACAGGGATGCAAGTTAACTTATATCTCTTTTGAGTGAGATCAACTGTCTACAGAAATTATCTCTTGTTATAACTTTTGCCGAAACACTGGAACTAATAACAGATTGTAGATTGAGAAATGATTACAAGAAAACTGTAGATTGCGAAAATTAATTAATTAAGTTATTTATGGATCAGGTATTATAAACGCTGTAGAATTTTGACTTAAATTTCATTTGTTTAAAGAAAGAATCGGAAGAAGATTATTGGTTTTAGTTTCGTTTAGACCCTTAAATAAAAGATACGTTAAGCCAGA
>NW_011967236.1:292378-303473 GCF_000949405.1 Vollenhovia emeryi | reverse complement strand
TGTCAATATTCTGAAATATTCTTTTTTTAAGATTTCTCAGTCTTTAATTTCTGAAAAATATTTTAAACTTTTCCAAATCTTATAAAGATTACTACGTCTGAAATAGTAGGATGAGAAATCATAAAAATCTCAGACTATTTCAGAATTCATATCATATGAAAAATTCTAGAAGTGATATAAACTTTCTCGGGACTTCTGAAAAGTGTATCACTGTGTATAAAAAAATCTGAAAAATTTTCTAAAAACTTATAAAGTTTATTAAAAAATCTGAAAAATTCTGAGAAAAATTTTTCCCGGCGTAAAATATATATTATTTTCTAATCTAAAAATAAAATTGAGTCTTTTTCAATTAGTTTATACTTTACGTGTTAGAATGATGCTATGACTACAATTATAAGACACAATTTATCTGTTATCATTATTTTTCATGTTTACCTATTTATTTACTATTACCAAATGCGATTGTATCCGTATCATCTAAATTCGTATATTTGTGCGCAATCGTAAAAATGTTCGTTATTGCGATTTTTTGTACGCTAAAAATCAAAAGTCATGCTTTATGTTATAAATGTTTTCTTACTGTGCGTAAAATGTAGTATAATCATTGCACCATAGTGTATATATTTATGTACATGAAAAGATAGAAACGAAAGAAGGAGAGAGAGAATGTGTGCGTATGTGTGCATCTGTGCGTATGTATGTAAGAACGAAAGAGGATAGAGACAACTTGTACTTTTAATTATCATCACCAAGTAACCAATGGTTATAAAAATACTAAGTATTTTCCATTCCTTTCTCTTTCTCCTTTCGTCTATCTTTCAAGAGCGAATTTGGAAGATTTTTCAATTTTTCGAACAAGTTTGTAATATGAATGTAGAATATATAATTATATAATGCAAATTATTATATAGAAAATTAGACGCAGAAAATGCCAATTACAATTTACAGCGGCGTGTCTTTGCATTCTTTCTTAATTTATATACATATAAATCTCTCTTCTTTTTCGGAGCAATCGTTGCGTAGTTGCGGAGCAATCGCTGCTTTTGCGAACCACATTGAAGAAAGACTACCATCCGCACGTGTGTTCAAAAAATGATTTTTGAAAAATAAAGTATTATTCAAAATGTTATTCGAATGTATAAGGAGCATGTAATACATCCTGAAAGTTAATCATTATTTATATTGCCCCTTTCCTGCATTTTAATATACAGTCAAATAACAGAATTCAATTGTACAATTTCATGCATTTTGTTAAGATTTAAGGTGGCTCCTGCCTAAACCGACCAAAAGTAGAAAAAATTGTAATTTAAATATGTTGTAGTTGCGAGTTTTATCTATTAGTACGCGAAGTTTTAGACCCGGCTATTGGTGAAATAAAAGAAAGGAAAAATGTTAAAGTTGTACTTTTTAACATAGAAGTTATGGGTCGATCACAAAAAATGATATCAACATAATAAATGTCACAAGAATTCAAATGCGCTATTAAATATATGAGATTACCGACCTCTACAAGCAAATACTTATTAGTAAAGTTAAAAAATATAATGTTTTGAGGGAATCTGACAGCTGTTTGAAATTTGAAAACGTCACATATGTGTAGCGAAACTCGAATGATCAACTAATCAATCGACCATTTAACTAGTGCCACGGGTTCATGTACGTCACGCATTTAATTTCTCGGGTAGATATTTCACTTTTTTTTCTATATTTCAAGAATTATAGTCATCATAGACAGACGACGCGTCGAGAAATCGAAGAACATTAAAAAGTATACGAAGACATGCATACGGTAAGCATACATTTCTGATAAATTTTTCAAAAATATAAGGCAAATTTATTTCGAGCATAAGCATATTTTTCAGAAAAATAAGACCAGGTTTGTATGAGATTTGATAGTTTATGAATTATTATATGTGTAATAAAAAGAAATATATATATACACATTTTATATACAGGGTGATATTCAGACCACCCGTGTCAGGCAATTTTCTTACAAATGTGACATCGCACGAAATCTACATATAACATATAATCAAATAAATTGCAATAAGTAAAAATACATTTTGTTATGCTAACGCGATTAAACCTGATCGTATTTTTGCAAATATAAGTAATTGAATTTTACACATTAAATGTGGTCTGCAACGTCGACCATCCAATCAACCTGCCGTGAAGAGAAGCTATCAATGACTCATTGGGGACAGCTAAGTGTTTGCAATTGCCAGCTAAGCAATTTGAAGTTTTGTTCTAAGATAGCTAGCCATTTCTTTAAACAAAAATTTTACAAAAAAATATACACTTTTGTCAGAATTGTGTGCAAAAGTATATTTGACCTGAAAGACCCGGGATGTAATCTACACGTACCAAAGTGTAACGTTCAGAATTAAAAAGCAACGAATTGTATTCGAGAAAGACTCGTTGAGGTTAAGCATATTAATTAATTGGATGGGTGGCAGCTATACTAAAATTCGAGATGCGGTAACGATCACGAATAGCTAGCTGGTCGCCACGAAACGCTTGTTGTCAAGGGTAAAAATACCGCAATACGGTGCAGCGCGACGCGTTGCAGCATACGAAATGATCGGACATAGTACTTTTCCTTCTATGATATGAGTCTATCTTTATTCTTCCATTTTCGATTATCGTCTCGGCAAACTTAAATCAAATGTGTTACGTGATGCGCGTAATAAGACTCTAAGCCGTTCCTCGCGCCACTCGGAACTTTGCGACAGACATTTATTCTTGCACAGTTATGAAGGTTGAAACTAATCTTATTTCCTTTTTTACGTAATCTCAATATCCTGATTGTCGAGACTCTTCGATTAGAATCGTATTTTTTTTTTAATATCCAGAGGAAAGTCCTCCGTTATGAGATGGGTTTCTAATATGATTCAAGTCAGCTTTTGCAAATGTTGGGAGGGAGTTCATTGTTTTCCTTGTCGCTCTAACAATGAGTCGCCGGATGCGCGTAATGCAAGGCGCGCCAACGCTCTTTGTCTCAGAAACGATTGTACAAGAGTGAGATAGAATAACTTTCTCGACTACTGCCAAGGCCCTCGTTTCTTTGTTATTGCAAGAAATAATCAGAAAATCGCAACTAATTCTCAACTTTGATTTCAAGCGTTCGCTTTTGCCCAACTATTTTACCTTTAATTTATTCAATCGTTTAATTGATCGACACAGTATCAGGGCATGTTTTTCGAAAAAGCATTGTTTTTAAATTTAGTATATTTATTATTTTACTGTGTATACGATAGTCGTGACAATTTATTCATAGGCGTTTGACTTGCGTACTTGGTATATCTTGCATGACTGTTCACACAACGGTAACAAAATTATCATCCGGCTTATTCAGTAGATTCAGTACATACTTTTACACAGATGACACTAATTGTAAGAATTAGTAATTGTAATAGAAGATTGTGAAACTAATATAGAAGAGAGTCCCTTCCCTTACGGAAAAAACACACTCAAGTTTTGAGTGTTAACACTCATTTTATTATTCTGTCAGATTTAATTCAGTCTACATTTTCATTTCAACAATTTAACAGTATTTCCGCGACTGACTGTAACAAATTGGATTCCACAACTAGTAGACAGTGATTTGAAACCATTGTTGACAGCCAAATAGGGATTGGCATTTTCTTGCCTCTCATTGTCAATGATGTGAGTGGGATTTTATTTATTTTAACCTTATATCTAATTATTGTTAACGCGCTACGTAATTTTCTGAAAGAACAATTTATAACACACATTATTTCTGATCTCTGCCATAGCCTCTTAACTCTATTCACACTTTTTGTCACACAGTGTATGATCATTGTAGCAGTGTAATATTTTACCACATACGTTTAACACGATCTATCATTTTAATTTTAACATTCATTTTGCTATATAACATAGACAATATGTTGAGGAAAACTTCAACAAAACTTTCGACTTTGCAAGTCGAAACACGCACAATATTTTATCTTATCATATTTACGACTAAATTGTTTATAATTATTTATATAATAATAACAGCTATTATTAATATTTTTAACGCTAGAACCGCGACTTTTACGTACAACGAATGTTTGTCGCATTTTAAATTACAGCAAAGTGAAAGTCTCCGATATATTTTAACAATACAATTACGCTTTAAATATAAACTCACACGTGCATTCATTTGTATATTTTTGTATTACACATTGCAATATGAGGGACACGAAATGAGATACGAAATAAGATTCTTGTTTTCACCGTTTTGAGTGAAGTCGCCACTGTCGAGTGGACTTGGCAAACGCGAACCCAGGAGTCTTCAAAATAGATTTTTGAATTCATTTATAAGACACTTGGGCCCCTGTGTAGATTCCATTATCCGATTCGATTCTGCGAATGTAATGGCTGGGCGAAGTTTAAATTAAATTTTTAAGCAAAATGGAGAAAAAACGGCCTAAATAAAACAAAGCTACCTCGCGTTACTGCTGGTAGTTTGATATATCGAGTAAAGCGTGAGAAGAATATTTTGCACTTCGGAAGAATATTCATAGAACTGCGTGTGCTATCTGGGCATTGACGTGAAGCAAAAGTATATTAAGCGCAACATAGCACACAGTAAAAGTGTGCTATTTAATATGGAATTCGTAATTCACAAGTAAGAGATATTAGGGCGTACCCAAGGAGAAGAAAAATGATGTCAATTTGATGTCATTGAGCTAATTTATGTCAAATTTCGGTCGATACGGCATCAAATTGACCAAAGCTTGACATAAATTTGGTCAATATTACGTCAAAGTGACATCATCCCGACTTTTTGTTCCCCTTGGGGCACGTTCTAAAGTGCCAGAACGTACTAAAGTACCCGTGTAATTGTTAACAATGTAGCACCATTACGAAATGAGCCAGCAAAGGCATCGAACCATTTATCGATGTGGTCTAAATCATGCCAAAGGTCAGTAAAGCTCGCGATGAAAAATTAAGCGCCGCTTTAAGCGGGACTAGAGGACCACGTATGCCGCGTGCTCGGCCACGTATGCAGTCGCCTCTTATCGCGGCGTCTGTTGACACGGGTGTGTCGTAACCTCTCTGTACTATTCTCTCCGCCGGCGTTCGCGGTCGTCGTAAGTTTTTGCGAGCACCCGACACCCTGCATCATGTCGCTGGACGAAGTAAGAGCAACGAGCGAGCCTCGTTCTGACATACATTGCGGCTCGAATGGTATTTCGCACGCGAAAACGGAGCGCTGGAATCCGCCGCTCCCCTGCAACGCTCCGGAGGGCGTTAAATTTCCAAGAGCGAGTGAAGTTGGCAATTAGTTCGCCAGTTTGATCGATGGGATCGGTGACGTTCGTATCGATTGTTCGTTTAAACGCGACACGCGATCGGTTCTATATCGAACCGATCGTTACCTCCAAACCTATTTTCAAACCGGCGACGTACTAACGTGGTACGCGGCTGGGATAGTTTCGTTAATCCCGGAAAGGTGAAAAACTGCTCGCGTCGGTCGAAGGGGGAGAAATTCAGCGGAGTCGAACGACGATACTTTACAGAGATGTGCCGAGTTCTACGTTAGAATAGGTTAAGATTAGGTTAGATTAGCCGACGCATACTCGCGCGCGTGCATAGTCTAAGACTAAAAATATTTCGATGAATATCCGAGAATTTTCGGCCGCCGTAATTGTCCGATTGATCATTTGAACCCGCCGTGGCCGCTCGAGAATCCAAATTGTAATTTATTGGAGCAGCCGAGTTTGTGCATTTGGATGTAGTCGAAGTACAACAAATTGAGCAGGAAACTAATCGCTAAGATTTATTGAAATTCCGTGTACCTTTCATACATCTGTCTTATACTTACACGTAAAAGGATTTGTATTTTACGTATTTTATAATCGTACGATGAAAACAAGTTAAAAAAAAATATGTATGTTTATATCCCAGACAGCAGAACGGGTGGGCGTAGATTCACAGACGATTAGTTTTGAGGAAAATCTACGGAATTTGACGAATGAATATCTGAAAAATTCTTGAGGAATCGGCCACAAGCAGTTCGTTATGGTGCATGTAACTTCCTCAAGCATTCTCGTCGTATTCCTCTATCGAATCCCTAAACAATTGTTATTCAGGAAGGGAGAAAACGCGAACAATACTTTGCTACAAGATTCATTATGTTATGTACACATGCGGCAAACACTTTTAAAGTCGGCCGAGAAGAGATTTTTTAAGTGTCTGCTGCAGATTCTGTCTTGGACCATAACGGAATATAAACAGATTGGCTGCGACAATTGAGTAAAGCCTGCTAGTTCACAAACAGTTAAACGACGTATGCTATTTAAACGTTTACGAAACGGCGCAGATTCTGCTCACTTTCTACCGACAATCTGTTTTCAGCTTACATCAGCAAGCATTTAGTGTACACAGACGATATCGAATTCGTTGCCTACTGCCTGATGCGTTGTCATATCGCGGACAATTTACTGACCGGGCGTGCATTATATATAAACGCACACTCTGAGGATCTCTAGAGATGAAAAAATTTAAACCGAAGAAAAGAAAAACCGTTTTTCAATTCCGATAAGAGAACCAACTGTCCTATACACGCTCGAATCATTGCTTTAGTTATAACACAATGTTTTCCACCGTGGAGAATAAATTCTAACTTAGCGATTAGTCTTCCATTCTGTTTCTTACAATTGCGAGATTCGACTCTTCATACATTAAGATCTGAATCAAAATTTTTGACATTTAATCTTGAGCAACAAGATAATTCGGTGAATTGAAAGAATATCGATCGCAGATCGACATCGTGTTTGTAGCCTTAATACACACACTGAGATATCACTCTAATTAAATATATGATAATTCTAACTGTGATACAGATAAAAAGATAAGAATGTGTTAAATTATACACCGTTGGTGTACGATACTTTGATTACTTTGCTACGGTAAATTAAATTGCTTGTGATTGCTATTTTTAACAATTCACCGAATAACGCGATAAGTGTTTCCTGCTTATCGAGTGATCGTGAATACACTTTTCTATTTTTAGAGATTTGAAAGTGCGGCCGTGGCGGTAAAGGAACTGGCTGCGCAGCCAGAAGATGAGGATTTACTCGAGTTGTACGCATTATACAAGCAATCCACCGTCGGCGATTGTAACACAGGTACGTTTTTATGGAATTTTTGCGTCCAGCCCATTATATTATACAATTGCAATACCTGTAAATCTTCTTTTCTTTTTTTTTTAGAAAGACCGGGCATGTTGGATTTCAAAGGAAAGGCGAAATGGGACGCTTGGAACGGTAAAAAAAGCATGGGACAAGAAACGGCGAAAGAACAATACATTGCTAAAGTGGAGGCATTAATCGCTTCGATTGGAAAGAAGTAGTCGGCTCTAATGAACGTGTACACGCGCACATAAATACTCGCGCGTGATTTCGTTCGGTCGTTCTTCGAAACTTTTTCACTTATATCGATGGGAAAAGCACCCGGAATATTATAAATGTAATTCGCATGTGCGAACAATCAGATGTATTGTATAGATAATGGTGCAATGCTGACTTTATATTTAGCCATTTACACAAACGCGCACCTCTTTCTGTTCTCCGTTTGTATGAATTTTTGTATCTGATGATTTATTGGTATCAGCATAAAGCTACTTGTCGCATATATCTCTGTCGTAATTGCTTTCCCCCTTTCCGCAATTTGATATCTGCCGTTTGCAGTAGTCCCATGCTCTGACTTTATACTCAAGATCACTAGTGTATATTAATAATGTATTTCTATAACATCTTTTTTTCCTTATCATTATATACACATACATACGTAAATACCTAATCGAAGGAAATCCGATCAAAAACGATACTTCTAACATAGTCCTTCAACAATGTACCTCGGCGCATATTTAGCTAAAACTTAAATCTGTAATAACGCTAGAGCCAACGACAATAAAAGTATGCAGCGACGAAAATAAATTATATTATTAATCGATACGGAGATGCATAAGATACTTTTGTCGTTTTGAGAAATTATAAGTGCTTTTTTTGTCTGCATCAGTTCTGTAACCTAGCGATAATCGAGGCTCAAGTTAGCATCGGTTACGTCATACAACTAGGTAGAGACAAGGCAGATGTTACTTGTAAATTAGTCTCGATTCGCGGCGTAAGCGATACGCTATCGCAAATACCTAACTACGTTCAAACAACTCGCTTTTACAAAACTAAACGACTCAACGACGACGACAAATAGCGGGCCGCTTTGCTCTCAAAATTAAAGGTCGACGAATTATTAATTTCTTTTTTCAATGAACTTTATTATACGAACCGCGTGGATATGTCAAGCCAGTCGTTTATAGAATGTTACTCTTGCCCTCTTAATTTATATAGATTAGCGACACTGTTCTTTTATTACGTACCAATTTAATTTCTTTTGTCGGATAAGAAGTAATAAGATTGGATAGTTACATGTGTAGTATCAACAGGACGAAAATTTCTCCGGGGTCAAATCTGCCGAGTATATCAGGAGCGCGCACTCGTCGACTTGGATACACGTAAGGAACTTGAGACAAGAGCGAAGCAATTTATTTCCTCTTACTTCTATCGTGCTTCTTACTCATGTGCGGATGGTGACGCGTCTTTAGTTTGCTGCTAGCTTTTAGATAGTCGCCGTTGGTCGCATTCGAGCTGTGGCTACCCATCGTGTTATCGTTGACGTTCTCACGGACTTGACGACTCGTCGATGCTTCGTCGAACCTAACACACACACAAACAAACGAGATGACGGAAAATTGGTGCTCGTGTAAGAGGCAATTCGCTCTTGTTTTATGTAAATTCCAATTATTAACGCTCCGATCACTCGGGCTTTCGAGAGCCTATCTCACTATCATCGATTGTCAATTTCGGCGAGTAACGCGCGGTTAAGAGCGTGTCGACTTATGTTACGTTCTTGATGAAACGATGGAAAACGATTCTGCGAGGGGAGGAACTGTGTCGAGAGATATCAACGCGGATACAAGTACTCATACTCGTTTACAGATGTTCAATCGTGACGACAGGAATTTCTCAATTGCCAAGGAGAGATCGTGCGAATGAGATGTGTTTTAACTGTACGTTATTGACTGTGGCACGCCATTCACTGTCTTCGATTTCAGTACATCATTTTCATAAGACATTATCGTTTCTTTCCCATTTTCAAAGACTCTGCAAAAGACAGGAGAAAAAAAATGTTAGAAACACACAATGCGAAAGGGACGTAACGCCGTCGAGTCTTACCGGATAGGAGCGTACACATTGCGTAAGACGCACATGTCGGACGTACGAGACTTACTTTTTGGTCGTAATTTTCTTTCCATCGATGAAACGAGTCGAGGTGCTTGTACGTTTCACAGCATTGCCACCGCTCATTCCGTCGAAACTAGTAAAAGTGCCGAAGGAAGTGAAGTTCCCTGCGGCACCGGGATTCTCCATTAAATCATCAAACGGCAAACGAAAGCCGAATCCAAAGGGCCCGAAGAAAGAAGTGCTCAGACTGTTATTAGTCGAGGGACCATGCCTCCCCCCGGCACTTCTCCGGGGGCCACCAAAACCTGCAAGATTCAATATTATTTGCGAACGTTTCTCGTAACTCTGGTAATCTTATTGTATCCTATCTGGATGTATTTGTATTATTAGCTACAGTGTTAGGGTGTGTTCCCATTTTCTCTCATTGTCAGTACCTCTGACAGTACCGAAACGGCTGTTCCCATTTAAACCAGCACTCCCAATGGGTCCGAGCACTCAGTATCAAAGGAAAGGTGTGGATAGTTGCATTAAAAAAGAAACCCCGTTATGTTATTACGAAAAAAATACTGAGATTTTATTTGGAAACAATTTTCTCAGAACCTGAATTTGGTAAAGGCGTCCAGTACTGGCAGTAGTACTGAGAGAAAATGGGAACACACCCTTAGGGCCATCGCACACAAAATTACATAGCTGCATATGCACAGCACAAGAACCGTCTAAACCAACGAGCATCGAGTATCGAATCGTCATATTGATTTACATAACATGCTCATTGGTCCAGATGGTCTTATGCTATGCATATGCGGCTATGCAATTTTGTGTGCGATGGCCCTTAGGGTCGATCCAGACCAGCTTGCATAGCGCATAAGGAATCTGATTGGGTGCATAAGGAAATAAAGCAATCAATTTCTTTATGCATATGCTTATGCACCTGTGCAAGCTTGTCTGGCTAGACCCTCTCCGAACTTACCGGCGAACATATCTTCGAACGGTATCCCATCGAAAAATTCTCTGAAAACTTCCTCGGGATCCCTGAAGACGAATGTGCCGCCGAAGTGCGAATCAAAGTCATCCCCGTGGCGTCGTTTGCCTCCAGGCATTTGAAGACCGTCCTTGCCATACTGATCGTAGACGCGTCTCTTCTTCTCTAAAAATGTCGAAGCGAAATATTTATTATTTGACCGTTGGCTGCTGACACACCACCTCGATTCCGCTCCTTTCAACCAAAACCCAACAAGCGAGGCTTCTGCAAGGCTTGCCAAAGGTTAGTCCAAAATATCGACGTGTAAGTTTGGAGTGTAACGCGAAAAGAGTCTAGACGACAATTTATATCGTATATCGTTCCCATGTATTAACTATGTCGCTTAGCTTGACCTGTAGCTAGCTAAGACGCATTGAATTTTTCATCAGGAGTATAACTCTCTCGACCAAGTTATAATTCGCTAGCTGTTAGCACACGCTGACAATAGAATGCAGGCAGGGGTTAACTGCAACGCGTTATATAGTTATTCGATACGATACACTAGAGAAAGCTCGCAAAATTTCTCCCATTGCCATTTTTTCAAAGAGCGATCGAATGTGCGTTGCGCTTCGATGTTCGTACTCGGCGAAATCGATCTCGATCCAACTATTTATAGATTACGGATCAAATTCTAGCACAATCTTCATAAATAGCCGTGTCGCGCCGTAATTCAACTTGCAACTCAAAGTTATCGAATATTTCAGCCGTTGCGTACAAACGTTTCGCGCCAGTTCTCGGTGACACTTGAATCCTTTCGAAAGAAGAGGAGAAGAGACGCGAAAAAAACCCAGATTGCAGCACGTTATTGAGGTAAGTT
>NW_011967236.1:286188-291446 GCF_000949405.1 Vollenhovia emeryi | reverse complement strand
AGTAACAGTTGGAAAAAGACGAAGAACGAATTAGGCCAAGCCTAACTTTAATCATAGCTTAATTCACGTTTGTCTCTTTCTAAAGTAACAGTTGGAAAGAACGAATTAAACTAAGCTTAAAGTTAAGCAACGTTGGTGAAACCGGGCCTTAGTCCTACAAATCTGAGACTGGATTCCGGTACTTTCGGCGACGTGATTTAATAAATATTTTTAACTGTGTTTCCTACGTATATCTTTCCTATGTATTTTTAACTGTCGCACGGAGCCGCGCGTCGTCCAAGAACATTTGATCGATTTACACGAGATTGAATAAATTAATCGACCTCGCATAACTTAAATTGATATACTAACAAGATATTGCTGGCCTTTACATTCTACCCTTGACTTTTGAGGAAACCGCATTGTAAAATCGACCAAAATTACCAGTGCGTGGTTTCAAGTGTAAACGGAACGTCTATAAATTAATGTCAGGCAACCGATCAAAAATATATTTATTTGTCGAACACGCGTTAAATGCATATCGGCCGTTATTTACCTGTTCAGATTTTCTAAAAATATACTATTGCGATAGAAGTGATTTACGATTTACTTTAATCTCTTCCCAGTGAGCACCGAGCATCAGTTACATTGCATTTATGTTACAATTTCTCACTTAACAATGTAAAGGTAATATAACACGTGTGTTATATTATATTGTATTTACATTGTTGAGTAAGAAATAACATAAATGCAATATTCATTGTGGAATCAACTGATGATGCCTATTGATTGAACAGAAACCCGCTATCCCATAAAATAGGGACTTTCCCCCCCGTTTAATTTTCAATATCGCAGTCTATTCCATGTCAAATTAAGATGTGGAATCTGATATCGACGGCGCGTCTCGCGGGCTATGAAATCGCCGTTTGCGGCAACTGAAACGTCACCTCTTACCGCAGTTTCCTCGTACGGGATTATTATCATTGTCTCGGCAACGTGCCTACGGCGTAAACCTACCGTCGCTCAGGACTTCGTATGCCTCCGAAATCTCCTTGAATCTTTTATTCGCCTCTTCCAAGTTATCTGGATTCTTGTCCGGGTGCCATTTCAACGCCAACTTTCTATACCTGCGGAACGAAAATATGCCGGATGTTGCGTTAGCGCGGTTCGTTAGAAGCGCGACTGGGTTGATAGTTTCGCAAGATCTCGAAACTCGTGTGTCAGAGATCGTTCGCAGCGAAACGGGGGATGGGAATATGCAGGCTGAGGCGAGTCGAACTTACGCCTTTTTGATGTCAGCGCTGCTAACGGTCCGCTGTACGTCGAGCACTTTGTAGTAATCGACCATCGTTCAGCAAGTTCGGGGATGAATCAGGGCCTAGGGAACCACCTGTCGGGCAAGAGAATCAATGGACGAGGTCAATGACGGTCGAACCGTGGCGTCGACCGCGAGACGACGACGACGCATCGCAAAGAGGCGCACGAACGAAGGCCCGAGGTCGGTGTCGTCGCGAACATCGTCATGCTTCCTCGAGCGGACCCCGGCGATCGCGACAAGGGCGATTCTCACCGGGCGACGCTCTCCAACGTCCCGACGTAACGTGGACTCGGTAGCGCGCGAGTGTCGGTAGCGATTTAAATCGAGCGCGCAGATTGGAATACACAGGCGCGAGCGCGTTAACTAATTGCGAGCGACGAGATCTCGATGACGAGCCGAAGGCGCGTAAGCCCGAAGACGAAATGACTAAAGTTAGCCGTGCCAACTATCGAAAATAGTTGGAAATATGGAGGTGGAGGTCAATTACGATAGCGAGAGTCGCGGCGCCGGCCCGCTACAACGCTTGCCGAAGTCACCGATCTTGGCCAGGGTTGGGCCAGGTGACAATATTCGACGTACGCTTGAAACCTGATCTACAATGTGCTCTTTGCGATCAGAAACCTTCTGTTTTATACAGGCAGGTGAAAATTGGAAAATTTCTCGACAACGCACGACTGTACAATATACAGCGTGTCAGCTTGCACAAATTTTTCTAAAGTATTTATTGGCTACAACATGGAATATGTTTCTATACGCAAAGAGCACATTGTGTGTACACTTGGAACCACTGACGCCTTCCCACATGAATTTAGGTACACATCAACACATTTTGCATGTACATACAAGGAAAATGTGTATGTGTTCTACCTGTGCCTAAATTCATACGGAAAGTCATCAGTCTAGTGTGCACTAGGAATCACTGACGACCTCCCACGTGAATTTCGGTACATATTAATTATACTTTATCAATCCAAAGTATTGGTCGTCAACGCGAATCAATGGCCCAGCTCTAGCAGCTCGCTTCAAATCAAATTGAAATTTGAAACGAAACGAGATGAAGAACCAGAGATGCACGCGCATTGCCACGCAATCCTCTCGTCATCGCTCGCCGCTACTTCGACCGATATTACTTTCGCTCTCGCGATAATTGGCTCTCCGCCAGATAGAATACGTATACACTCTTTGTCGGGGAAAAGAAATCTCTCTCTCGCTCTCTTGGCTACACACGACACGGTCCACTCAAGATAAGGCAGTAGTGTACGTGCTTTTTACCTAGGAATAGCGCGAAGCTACTTGCTCGAGTGACTCACTCCACTTTGGGATTCGATTTTGGTCTACCTAGGCGCACTGCCTACGCACACGCGTGTGTCTCTCTATCTCTATCTTTGTATGCCTGCCTCAGGTGAAGTCGCAGCCAGCGTGCTCGTCATCGCGACGTGGGTGCTTCGCAACCGCGACTGCGTAATCATAGCCCCGCGAGCGGGCCGCGAAAGACTGAAAACGAGTGTGTCTCATCTCGACACACACCGCTCGCTCGTGCCCCACTCCCGATCGTTCTTATCGTCATAATCATCGTCGCGAGATTTCTCGCGCTTTTAACGCCCGGTAGTTAATCGATTTCTCGTACTACTCTCTTTCTCTTTCCTTCCCCCCATAGGTCGTTAGTCAGTCGTTTGGCCAATACCATTGCACAGTGATAAATTGGGTAAAGACAAGAGAAAAGTCATTATACCGTTATCGATTCGGGTTGTTGAGTGTGTAAAGTCTAATGACTTTTCCCTTGTCTTTACCCAATTTATCACTGTGCAATGGTATTGACCAAACGACTGACTAACGACGCGGTAAATTTTATTCAGGTATGAATTTCGGGTTGATTTACGATAAGTGTTCGGCATTGGTTTGTTGTAATTTGCAATTTGCGATTTCAGATCACCTGATAAGGGCCCAAACCCTGGGCCGAAACGTTGTAATTTTTTAATAAATACATTGGTTAGTGTAGGCCGTTAAATCTTACGAAATTTGGTTAAAAAGATCGATTTCGCGCGCGAAGAAACGAGCAAGTAAAGACGCGAATTTTAAAAAGATAAAAAGTAAGTTAAACCGAGATCGAAGTTAATCTGCATTGGTAGTGATGGACGTAATACCCGTATTTATAGTCAGATTTTATATTCAAGACCGTCTTGAATTTATCTAAAGATGTTGTATGGAACATTTCATTGGCTACGAAGCATCTAAAGCTCGTATCGGACCGCGGATTGAGATTAGATTGAAATTTCACCAATTAGAGTAAAAGTCACTGAACTTTAGATTAGTAAACTTTACTCCGATTGGTCAAGTTTCAATCTAATCTCAATCCGCAGTCTGAGGTCAGTATTCATAGTCAGATCTTATATTCAAGACTGTTTCAAGATCATCTTTAGATGCTCCGTAGCCAACGTTCCGTACAGCATCTTTAGATAAATTCAAGACTGTCTTGAATATAAAAGATCCGACTATAAATACCGACCTAATACGGGCTTAAAGATGGTCTTAAGACTTGAATATAAGCTCTGACTATGAATACCTAGGAATCACTGATGCCTTTCCATATGTATTTAGGCACATGTAGAACACACATACACTTTCCATGTATGTAAATGCAAAATATTATAAATGTGTTGCTACGTGCACAAATTCATGTGGGAAGGCATCAGTGATTCCTAGTGTACGTCCAGTTGATTTGAAAGAGGGTATCCGCGGGAGACGCGCGAGAGGGAAGCGATTCCAGTGGGCGTCCTTATGTTCTTACAGGGAAGCGTGACGTCAGTTTTACTTATTTGGCCGGAGAACGACATATCGAAGGCGAGGGATTTCGCGCGACGTGCGCGAAAGCGTGTCCTCGCTCGCGCCAATTTCTTTCCGCGCGTTATCCTTGTCTCCCATTGTCAGATACCATTCAGATATATCGCGTCGATCGCTTATTTAAAGCCTGATCTACAACGTGCTCCTTGCGTATAGAAACATTCTCTTTTGTAGCCAATAAGGCCCGGTTTCACCAACGTTGCTTAACTTTAAGCTTAGCTTAATTCGTTCTTCGTCTCTTTCCAACTGTTACTTTAGAAGGAGACAAACATGAATTAAACTAAGATTAAAGTTGAGCGACGTTCGGTGAAACTGGACCTAAATGCATTTGAAAAAATTGTGCAAGTTGATAAATTTTTTATTACACATTGTACGTTGTCGATCAATTTTTTTAAGCGCTTTGAATTACTTGTATAAAATAGAATGTTTCTAGACGCAAAGAGCACATTGTAGGCTTAAGTGTCGCTCCTTCAGGCTTGCAAGGACGAACCGCGCATCGTTTTCGCAATTTTCCGACCGTTAATTCTTCGCTCTCGCGCGAGCGTGGCAGGGACTTGTGTTTTGCACGAAACAATCGTTTCAACATTGATTTACGTTCTGATGAGAGCGCGACGTGACTGCCTGCGAGAGAAACGTAAAAAGTTTCAGCATCTCAGTCAGCATGCTATGAAATCTCGCAGTTAAAGAATTAATTATTCTTAGTCGGAGGAAAGTGCACTTTTTGAACTTGTTAAGACTTGCTTTAGATTCACAAATGTGTCACACCCCATTTCTCACATAGTACACAAATAAAATAACATTATGAGAAACAACAATGGACTTCTTTTCTAAATAACTCACGATGCATTGAGGTCTCAATCCGGTATATGCAACATTAATGTATTAAAATTAATATTAAATCGGCGTAAGATGTCCCGAAGTGTCTAACATTCGAGACGTTCATTAATAAGCAATTATAATAAGCGACTCATTCGTCGACAGATTGCTCATCCCGTTTCTTTCAATTGCCCAATATGATGCAATACCATCAATCTTATTCAGCACAAGTTCAGTAACGCAATTTGGTCTCAGGGTGATATTATTACATTTGTCGTACGACAGACTGTTTAAGCATATTGAC
>NW_011967236.1:276893-285519 GCF_000949405.1 Vollenhovia emeryi | reverse complement strand
AGTCAATATGCTTGACAAGTTTGTCATATCGATTGGCTACAAAGTAGAAAAGTCCTAGAGTCTTTCAAAATTTTCTATCTTATAGCCAGTCGATTAATCAATTTATTAACTTCAGCTTACTGCCAAGAAGTGGACTTGATTTACAATAAGGTTCTTAACTAATTTACATTGTTTTGTAGCCAGTCAATATGCTTGAAAGGTTTGTCGTAATGACATACGTAATACCACTTTCACCCTGTACTTTGTGTCGCAACGCTTGCAAGATGTAAAACTGTAATGTTACCCAAAGTCATCAACACTTGACTGAGGTAGAACCGAGTTACGGTCGAAATTAATACCGTAATTACTACATGCTGCAAATGTTATACCTGCAAACAGTTATACTTTTAAATATTAAGTTACATAGATATCGACTCGTGTTGGGCCCAAGTATTTTTGTGAAAAAAACAAAAACGTGGTTCGCATCCCCCAGTTTTCAATGTCGTTCAACTGTGATCTTGGTTCAAATCTTCCTTTGTCTCTTTCCAAGGGGACAGTTAGAGAAAGCCAAAGGATGAATTGAAGGTCGCTCTCCAGCAACATACACAGTAGCGACACCGCGTAACACAGGGCATTGTTTTTTCTTGGCTGTTTGCCATCATTAAACAAGAATGAGATAATTCTCTGCGTTACGCCGTGTCAATCTGTCTCCTGCTGGCAAACACCCGAGTCGGGCTCCAAGTTGAACGACGTTGGCGAAAATAGGCAGCAAACGCTTCGCTGCGAAGGAGACTACAGGAAGCCTCTTATCACACTCGTTCACATTATCGCTCAAGTGGTACCATTACAAGTAATGGAGACGATCGATCATAGATAACGCGAATATATTTCTCGACTAGCTCAGTCCGCGATAAACTTGAGAATAATGAAGTCTTGCATCATGTGGCGGCGGCGTTAACGTTAGGTTAACCTGGTTTTACCTGCCGCGACCCGCCACGGGCTTTATCGACCGAAAGTCGCATCCTCGTTTCCTTCGCACCGATGCTTCACGCCGAGATATTCGACAGACGCTTCGGAACGTACGAGTATACGTGTCTCTGGCACGTACAGTCATTAGCCTAGCATCGGTCGCACGGAACGCGCGGGTCGCTCGACGCGAGACATTTTTCTTCGAGAGTTGACTCGTTGCGCGGGGAGCCGCGGAACGCGTGGAAATGCCAAAACGTTTGTAGCGAAAACGCGGACGGACGTGCATGTAACCGTGCGACGATTTCACGGCGCTCGGTTACAAGTCGCCGTCGTAACTTACCGAAAATGGCTCCTGTCCGTTGCACGTTAATCGCCAATTGCGCCAGTCAATCGATTTCAACGGTTCAAAGAAACGTTTCTGTCTCTCGGTCGGATAGAAAGCACACACACACGCGCGCGCGAACGAAAGTAGAGAAGCGCAACAATACCATGAAGTCGCCTCAAACAAAGCTCTCGATATATACAATGTGGACGGTGTTTCGATTTTTCTAGACGTGGTGCAGCTGGTGCACTTGACATCAGGTGTGCCCTCGCGTCTGAAGTTGGACGCTTCTTGAACGCATCCTATCTAGATATTTATCTATGACTGGTAACACACCGAAGAGAACGGTCGAACAAAAGCCGTCCTTCTTTTAAACAAATATAATTATGAATATTGCTCGTAATATTTACTTCCTTGTTCTATATTTAACGTATCACATATGCTTAGGTGTCAAAATGCTGAACTCGGAAGGAGCTCGAGAACGGCCACCTTGACGATGTAGTAATTTTCGTCCGGCTGCTGGAGCTATAGTATCATTGGTCTAGTTTCTACCAGAGACACCTGATGCGGGGTCTACAATGCGAGTCGCAGAGTCGTAGTCGTAAGAATCATCGACTGCGATTGGTCAATTCCGTTAAACACACGAGAATTGACCAATCATAGTCGACTATTCTCAAGCCCAATATCCACGATGCCTAGAACTTGGTCCAAGTTCTAGCATCGTGGACATTGGGCTTTACGACTACGACTTTACGACTTCTATGTAGACGAGGCTTTAAAGCCTCCGCTACAGTGAGTGCTGCTACACGGAACGCTTAAGCCTCCGCTACAATGATTCTCGGTTCTGTCTACAATGGTCGTAGTCGTAGTCGCTCGATAAGAATTGACCAATCGCAGTCGATTATTCTTACGACTACGACCATTGTAGACAGAACCGAGAATCATTTGCCACGTTCAGCAGGCACAACTGTTGAGTGAGCGCTCAACGATTTCTTAATATGATTGGCTGGATCTAAAGCCTATCACACAATGCGAGGCAACAGGCAACAGGAATAGGGAATAGAATTTTTGACGCGTTGGATTGGTTGAAGGAAAATTTCCGACGAATCCAACGCGTCAAAAATTCTATTCCCTATTCCTGTTGCCTGTTGCCTCGCATTGTGTGATAGGCTTAAAAGTATTAACCATTGCCTGTGTCCAGCAGAAGTTTGCGCTTGCTAAGCGCTTTGCGTTCATTGGATTATACTTTCAGATCTGTGCTGAAATAGAGCTATTCTTCTAGATCTATCCAATCAGCATAAAGCGCTTATTCTTAGCTAACTTCGGCAGAACACAGCCAATCATACCGAGCGCTCACTCAACAGTTGTGTCTGCTGAACGCGGCCATTGTAGCGGAGGCTTTAAATTTACTTGGTCCAGACTGGACCGTCCAGTATGTACTATAGGTTGATGGATACAGGCCTTTAGTGACCCCACCACCAGAGTTCTCAGGCCTGTATACAAGTTCGTGTTAACGATCTATAGTATAGTATAGACATCTGTGTTGACGCCCCAAGTGTTGGAGTCGAGTGAAATTAAAGAAATACCGGCTGTACTGCTGTAGCTGTATTGAGGAGAAATGAATCACCGACTCAACTAGGGTGGATCAGGCTCGTTGAATTCGCCAGCTTCTGAACCGAATAATCGGAATTAAGCGAAAGCAACGTGCGCTCGTCAATGTAACGTGTCGTTCCCGTATGCTTTGCCGACTCGAATACACCAGTGTAAAATTTGATAAGCTTCTGAGAGTTTGGTCGCGAATGCGAACTATATCATTTATATAAAAACTTGTGAATTATCTATCATAAATCATGGTAAGTCGTGTTATTCAGCCGTAATTTCGAGCCTGATTGACTTGTAAGAAGTATACTATTCTTTGAGACTCGGTGGACTCGATCTACGATGGCAAGCCTTTAGCCTTTTTTGCTCCAAGTTCTAAGCTGAACCGTTTCTCCCGGCGAAAACCGCTTTTTCGGCGCCGCTTAGAGCTGGCTGTTCCAACCTCTTGGTAAGTTAACTAACGGTTAAATCATGTGTGTCTTTGCTTTTCCTTCAAATCAGACAAAGATAGACATATAATTTAACTGTTAGCTTACCAAGAGGTTGAAAGAACTGATCCTCGAAGCTGTAACGCCGAAGCTTTAAATGAACTGGCCAAATCGTAGCCAGTAGAGTTTGATGCTTGTCAAAGTAAATTAACATGACAGCTTGGAGCTTAAAGCGAGAGACTACAGGTTCCTACACCTTTTGTAGATCAAGTCTCAGCCATACCGATTGCGGAAAGTGTGTCTTAGTACTTGGGTACCGACGGCGTTTTCGGTTTTCTAATTTTACGCCAAAATGCCTTGGATTTTTCTACCCACACACGTGTACACTGACTTGCACCATTAATCTGTACCGTTAATCTGATTTCTTTTACAGTCGGGAACGCTAAAACCATATTTGACAGCAGTCAGGCGTACGCTTACTGCCGCTATGTGCCTGGAGAATTTCTTCTCTCAAATCGTGGAAAAGCATAACAAGCCCGAGGTGGAAGTAAGAGCGAGCAAAGAACTGCTTTTAACGCCCATCTTGATAAGTAGAAACGATAAAGAGAAGGTCCTGATCGAATCGAGTATAAATAGTATGAGAATAAGCATCGCCGTGAAGCAGGCGGACGATCTAGAAAAAATTCTTTGTCACAATTTTACAAGATTCATGACAATGAGGGCCGAACACTTTATGATTCTCAGAAGGAAACCAGTAGAGGTGAGTGACGCCGAGTTTACTGCAAGCTCTCGCGACTCGTACTAACTTGGTTACACCATTTAATTTCAGGGCTACGACATTAGTTTTTTAATTACTAATATTCACGTAGAACAAATGTATAAGCACAAGATAGTAGACTTTGTTATTCATTTTATGGAAGAAATCGATAGAGAAATCAGCGAAATGAAGTTATCGGTTAACGCCAGAGCACGCATATGTGCGGAGGAATTTCTGAAAAGGGTAAGTGTACAGCTTGTGATTTCGTATCCATTTGTTAACTTGTTTACTCAATATTGGATTTACTTTTCAGTTTTAATCTGTTCATTATCGAACCAACTGTATCTGTTTGAAGAATCATGGGATACGCTGCAATGGTATTGTCCAGTGAATTGTTGTGCAACTTTTAACAACACTTTGGACAAGATTAATAGACACTTTTACAAAGTATCTAGCAATGTATCCTCATTCACATGCCACTTATTCTTCCATGTTGAATGGATCGACATATAAATCATTAATTCAGATCTTAGTATATAAAAATGTAAGCGATATCAAGAGTGAGCGACGCTGTTTAAACTTTTGTGAAGAAGGTACTTGTTTGGCGCGGTAGTTGTGTAAGTTTAAAATCAATTCACATTAAAAATTGTGAAAAAGAACGATCATTTGATAATGTATTATAAGCGTAGTTAGTTTTAAGTAAATCTACGTGCCGGAGGAAAATTTTTCCGAGTTAATTGACACGGAATAATTCAGTTTTACTATTTGCTAAAATGAAGTAAAAAAATTGAAATTTTATATGCACGTATATGATTACACACACATACCTACATACATATACATATATGTATGTATGCATGTATGTTCATCCCTCTGTAATCAACTACACTCGTCCCTTGATTTAGATGGAGTATTCGCTCCATGTGGGTTTGTTACGCGAGTTTTTTGAAAATTGTGAAAACGAAGTCTGCGAGTACAAAAAAAGTGTGAGACAGAAAAACAGATTTAAATTTTATTTGTTATTTCTATCAGTACTGTACTCCAAAGCAGTCAATTGGTTCTTCTGAATTGGTTTGAAGTTGTTGTTCTCATCACTAGAAATTATCGACACTTCCACTGCCACGCCAGTTTACTATCAATGTCCGTTTCAAAGATATATTTTCTGTATAAAATGAGACTGCGTAAAAGAGTACCGCATAAGGGATGAGTGTATATAATTTCCGAACAAAGGTATTATCTATGATTATATATCACATTCATATTTAGTAGATACTTGGCCAAAGTTGTGTCGTAGAAATTATTTTGCCAATTCATCGTAGTTGGATCTTATTAAGTATTGAGTGAATGGGTGTCTTGCAAAATTGTGTTTTTCAAACTTGTATATTTTACATAACTTTTATATAATTTTCTTGTAATAATACATTTAATTGAAATAGCATAGATTCAAATATCATAGAACAAATTGCAATACCAAATATAATTTAGCAAGATTTATTACTTCAAAATTTGTTTAAAAAATCCTTGCATATAATACTAGATCGTTTAATAAATATATTGTTTACTTTTTAAAATATATTTGAAGAAGAAGAGAAGGAGGAGAAGTGAAGTCAATAAAAAGTATACATCTTGAAGAATACTTTTGCACTATGTTTATGTAAAGTGTTACTGTATAATGAAATGTTTATTACAATTGGAATTAAAATTTTTTAAATATAAGAAGAACACGCGGATATATCAACGTAACGTGTTTTCAGGCTTCAATGGAAGAGTAATATCCTTCGACAATTTTGCACTACGTGTAAGCAAAACGCGTGTCACACTTGTAAGAGAAACCCAAGTTTCATTACGAAATAAAGTAATATGAAGTTACATGTATACACCGTAAAAATATGCTATAAAGGTAGATAAAAATTACTGGTGACAATTTATGGTCTTCGTGTACTTTGAATTTATTACGTTAATTATGAGGAAGTCATGTAACGAACGAAGATTGGACTTGAATACCGGACAGTTGCGTAAACTGTGTAAAATTTATACGCGTTCACGATTTTCTTCAAATGTCTTCAAGTAAAAGAGACAAGCTTCTCCCACGACCAATCAGTTATCTGTAGCGTTTTCAAATTTTCCAAGATTATGCAAGATAAGATAACATTTCCCACGATTACATGATTTTCAGGATAAATTTGGAGAGAAAATTCTCTCCGGTAGAAGCAAATCACTTAAAGAATTTGTCGGTAATGCACCATTATGCAATGTACAATTTATTTTTTAAACATTTATGGCTACAAAATAGAATGTTTCTAGACGCAAAAAGCACACTATAAATTAGGCTTAAGACTGTGTTTTTTAAAACCGAATCGGCGCCCAAATTCCTTTTCACTTCTTTCAAGAATTTTTTTTTCGTTTGCAAGTTAAGGTTCTCCGTTTATGCGCGTCTATTGACATTTGAAATGCAGGCTTCAAAAATTGATTTTTTATTATTATTTTTATTCTATTACGTTCCGTCTCCACGCAATACGCAGATCATTAAAACCCCGTCTGCTTTCAATTCGTACGTTTTTACTTTTCGTTCTTCGGGATTATTTTCTACATCTCGTAGTGGGCTGCGCTACGGCATCGAGCTTGCGCGACGCTGCTGGCTTTTTACGCCGACGCCAACTTCGACGCCGACGCCGACGCCGACGCCGATGCAGCGTTCACGGTTTGGAGTCGACGTAGTCCGAGGCTCGACGTCTTCGGGCACAGAGGAGCTAAAAGGAACCGAAGCAAGAGTCCTTCATCACTACTGCCGTTGTATTGTCGTCATCGTACTCATCGATGTGATAACAGAGGGACAGTATCGTCAAAATTACACGGCAAAATAGGAGCAAGACAGAGAGAGAGAGAGGGAAAATTGCGAATTATATTGATACAGGCAGACAGTGAAAAAGAAAGAGAGAGAGAGAGAGAGAGAGAGAGAAATAGAAAGCAACGAAGCATCACGGCCCTAAAATCAAAAAAAGGGCGACAAGCAGAGGCGAGGAGAACGAGGAGGGAACACGTAAAAATAAAGACCCGAAGAGAGAAATAGGCAAACCTGGGGAGCATCCCTGCGGGCATTTTCGGAAAGGAAGAAAAAAAAAGTGAGATATCGAGAACAGGAAGGGGTAAAAGTCGGTAAGATAAAAGCAGGAGGGCGGGAGGGAAGGAGGGAGGAAGCGTAAGAGAGAGAGACACACACAGATACGAGGAAGGGGCGACACAGTGTGTGGGGGAGAATCGCGAATTGTGGCGATACCAGAAAGGGAGAGAGAGAGAGAGACACAAAGGAGATCCGAAATCGAAAAGTTCGCAATTGTGGCTGCTGCGGTTAGATAGGATGCGTGTGCTTGGGTGCGGCGTCTCGTCACCACCCGACAAACGACAGTTTCGCAGTGTCAACAGCATCCGTGGTACCGTCGCCAACGGCGGACGCCTCGTCGGCGCCGGGAGCGACAGTTCTGCGAGAGCGTTTCCCGTGAGCGCGGGACCGTACGCGCGAGGTAGCGGCCGCCGAGTCGCCGGAGACGGGAGTTCCCCGCGGAGGAGCCTGAGGACTCCGCGCGAGGACGGGCCACCTCGAGCCACCCTCGGCCACCCGCGTGAGCGATCGTGCAGCCGCGCGCCGAGAAGGGCGCCCGATAATACGTGGTTCCTGCCGTTCGGACGATAACGGACCTTCGACCACGGATAATTCCGACCCCGCGCCCGCCACCCGGACCAAAAGCTTCCCTCCCACATGGTAACGGCCGTCGCTGGACACGGGCGTTGAAGCGCGCCGCCGGGATCGCACCAGCTCCAGCCTGGCTCTCGGCAACGTTCGGACTACTCATGTTCATCCCGGACACTCTGAGAAGCTGCATGGTGGAACCGGATGTCTCGACTTACCTGCAAGCTCCTTCTGTCGGACAGGTGCTTACACGTCTCTATCTTTTTCTTTTTTTTTTAGAACGTCCCGTTTACGCTTTTATCGCGGCAGTCACTTGATTTCGCTGTACGCTTCGCTTCCGCATTTATCTCGGTGACCGACAGAATATCGATGCTCTTCACATCGGAGGGGGGAAAAAAAGAAGAAACGTCGCGACAGTGGTCGGGCCGAGTACGCGTGCTTTAAATGCGCGCGCTTCAGCGCGCTCCGTCTCGCCTCGTTTACCCGACCGATCTCTCCTCCTGTTCCGCGGGATATTTCGCGAGACTCCGTGAAATCCCGTCGGTTTATTTCCGACTATAATCTCCGCGTGTACTGCGATTAATTCGCGGGACGTAAACTTTGAGTATATGCGCGCGCATCAATATACACGGCGCGTCAATCCGGCTTGCTCGACGTCTGTCTCGTCCCAAATTTGAAATTGCACTCGAAGCCGTGTGACCGGAATGTAAGGCCGCGTCGCGTGAACTTTGATCTTCCCCGTCTAATTTATCGGCCGAGTTCCTTCGACAAGGAACGAGCACCCTAGCGGCACGGTGTGCATTGGCTAAACATTGGCCAACATTGGTCCAATGTCGGTTATATTAGTGCCCGACTACAACAGAGATTTAAACCCCAAGCCTAAG
>NW_011967236.1:245480-276626 GCF_000949405.1 Vollenhovia emeryi | reverse complement strand
TCCCAGTCTGCAATAGATGATTTAAGCTCTAAGCTTTAAGAATTGACCAATCACGGTCAAGTACGAGTAGAATACGCGACTGTGATTAGTCAATTTCTTAAGGCTTAGGGTTTAAATCTCTATTGTAGACTGGGACTTAAGGAATTGACTAACTCACAGTCGCGTATTCTGCTCATACTCGACCGTGATTGGTCAATTTCTTAAGGCCTAGGGCTTAAATCATCTGTCGTAGACTGGGACTTAGCCCTGGTCCACAATCTTGCTTTAAGTAAGCTGTAAGGCTTAAGCCGTAAGAAATTAACCAATCACAGATGAGAGTGAGGGGAATAATGCCTGTGATTGGTTAATTTCTTACGGCTTGAGGCTTACTTAAAGCAAGATTGTGGACCTGGGGTTAGAAATGCATTGACCGATCCAGCGTAAAGCCAATATGGGCCATGGAATAAATGTGAATGTTGCACGGTAATAATTGTATAATGTTAGATTCAGGGTTTTTTCTCGCTACGATCCAACAATGAAGTTTCCACCGAACAGATTTCACTTCAAGAGATTCATGGTGGGACCAGCCCAGGGAGAAATAAAGAGACAAGATGACGTCAGTTTGATGATCCCTTAAGCCCGTATCAGACTACGGATTGGGATTGGGATTAGATTGAAATTTAACCAATCACAGTAAAGTTTACTAATCTCAAGTTCAGTAACTTTTACTCTGATTGGTCAAATTTCAATCTAATCCCAATCTCAATCCGTAGTCTGATACGGGCTTTAGTAGCACAGTGCATTGGCCAATGTTTAGCCAACGTTTGGTCCATGCACTGCGCTACTAGGGACCCAGCGAGAACACCAAGGTCGAGCCGACGTCACTGGGGCCGAAATCGTATTCCAACCGGGCAATAATTAAGCTTTGGAGCTTAATTTTTTTGTATTAAATTACTGCGTTCAATATTCCGAATACTATCGGCGTTTTATGGGAGACAACTGCCAAGTTAACTTATTTGCTGCAAGATTCGGTGCAAAAGAATTACGTTTCGGAACTTTCAGTTATTTTCCAAAACTGACAGCTGGGCCGCGATTTCGCCTCCATTGACGTTCTCACCGAGAGAACCGAATTTACGTCACACTCTTTGGTCATCGCATCGTCATCTTGACTCTTCACTTCTCCTCGGGAACAGACGACGCCTGTCAATTTTGACCGTAAACTCCGCTGTCTCGTATTGGGGGCCTGTCTCATAATAGGCAACTTGGCGTACAGAATTAGAACAATGAATATCTGTTGAATTCTCTCGAAGAACCGACTTCACGGTCAGTTGTCGCCCCGAGGTACCCGTCGGAAGTTGGTCGCGCGTGCGACCGCGATCGTATCCCCCATCGCGCTCGTCTGTGAATTCCCAAGGAATTGCAATTCGGGAAAGGGGCGAAAAGCTCGTATAGAAAATACCGCGCGCGAACCCGCGTGCGCCATCCGGGATCGCCTGACGCTGCGTCGCGTCGCGTCGCGTCGCGTTAGTTCGAGGGCAAATCTAGTAAGCTAGGACAGGGGCTATTAATAACTGTTTAGGGTGCCGTACCTGGCCGCCGCGCGCGGTACCGTCCGCGTCTCGATACGCGCGTCCCGACGACCGGCGTCTCAGTGTCGTCGCGACGACCGACGGTTGCATCCACTGTGCTCCGCCGACGGCGAGACGCGTAGGTCGCGTACGGGCCCGCCGGGATCCAAATACGCAGCGCCCTCCCGCGTAAATCGCCCACCCCCGTAACTTGTCTACGCGCGGCGGTTCGCGCTGAAAGAAGAGAGCTCGGGAAAGTTGGTCGGATCAGCCGTTGTTGAGACCCGAAAATCCGAGGGCCCGCCAAACCCCCCGGCTCTAGCTACGCTTACACTTGGCGCGGGACACGGTGGTGTCTCGCGACAAAGAGGAAGCCAACCCTCGGCGCTGTCACGCCGTGGTTCCACGGCGAGCTCCCTCAAGGCCCGGGGCTGCACCTACGCCGAAATGGCGCGGCGCGGCGCACTCCTCCGAGGAACATGGGAAAACTGTACCATGCGCTTTATATAGAGCCCAGATGCTCCGGCGCACGCGAGTCCCTCGCCGCTTGAATTCGCGTGGGCGAGTCAACGTGCGTTAAATCTCGCGTACGGGCCTCGCCGACTCGATCGCCATTGCGTTTTTCGCGCCGGTCCCCTCGCGCGCCCCCGTCGCGCGCCCCCTCGAGTCGCGATGCGTTGTTCACCGTAAAAAGTCGTTCGCCGGCTAGAAGCTCCCATCAATTTTTCCTTCGTTTCTGCGAGCGGCGAGAGCCACGTCGGTCCGATTTACGTGTCGAGATGCCCCGTCGGTTTTGTGACTCGTGAGTTTTTTCGAACGGGTCTGCGCCACGCGATATCGCGCGAGTAAGAACAGAAGAGGAGTAGGAGTAGGAGGAGGAGGAGGAGGAGGAGGAGGAGACGGTGGTGACGGAAGAGGAGAAGGAGGAGGAGGTGACGGACTCTAATTTGAGTTCGCGAATCGCTCGTACCTGACAATGGTACGTTTCCCGTGTGACCATCGTTTTTCCGGGAGTGATTCACTTTGCGCTTCTTCCCGCTTGGCTGCTCGTCGGTTTTTTTTGGCATGAGTTTTCTCGCGTGAGGAGTAACTTGCAGTAAACAAAAAAAAAAGAAAGGGGGGAAAGACGAAACAAAGGGGGGAAAAGTTAAAAAGTAGAGGAGGAGACGCACCGGAGTCGTTTCCCTCGGCTTCCTCGCGCTTGCACTCCCCCTCCCCCCCCCCTCCGCCCCTAAAAATGTATCCCGAGATTTGTCGCGCGTTCCTACCCCAATGTGTTTTGCATCTCCGCCGCGATGACGAGAGAGTGTTTAGCGTTTCCGATTTTCGCTGGTCCCCGAAAATAACAACGTCACGCAGACAGATGGACGCGCGTGTGAGCGTGCAATGGCGCGCGTCCGCAAGACGTCCGTGAGCGACGGTCTCGTCCCCCCACAGTTGCGCTCGTCTCTCATTATTTCGCTCGCGCCGTACGCGCCGCGTTCGTTCCCTCGTTTCCTCTCGGTCCGCCCGCCCGTTTGACAACCGAGCGCGTCCTGACGGGCGCCGAGGAAAAGGGCGCGAACGCACGACGTCGCCTTCACCTTCGACTCCCTTTCCTCTCTTCGTCGCTCCGTTCGCGGTCAGAGGCGCGGGTTCCGGAGAACCCGACGCGATCGCCCCGGCGCCTTAACGCGCGCCTCGAT
Organism: Vollenhovia emeryi; assembly: GCF_000949405.1. Taxonomy (NCBI): domain Eukaryota; kingdom Metazoa; phylum Arthropoda; class Insecta; order Hymenoptera; family Formicidae; genus Vollenhovia; species Vollenhovia emeryi. Next base: position 273,394 of record NW_011967236.1, on the reverse strand, counting down.
CGTTTAAATCGCGGCGGGTTTAGGGACGCTCCGTTTCAAGTGAGGCTCGAACCGGGGGCGAACTTGGACCTTGCCTAGGAAGGAAACGCCATCTCGCTCCTAACTTTAGGGATCCCTGACCCGGAGAGGACCGCTCGCTTAACGGACGCTCGAATGACTCCGCGGTGACGGCGCTCGGTAAAAATTATGCCGCGTTATCGCGCGACTGATACAGAGTATACGAGCGCGGAATACACGCGGATGCGACGGCGTTTGCGGGAACAGTGTCGCGGAACGAGAAACGCCGGGCGGCACCCCGGACTGGCGCGAGACGTTTTGTCAAGAGTGAAGGGATAAAATAGATTTGCCTCGAATAATTGGGAGACACGCGGGAAGAAGGAGAGAAAAAGTGCGCGAGCGCGGAAGCCGAGCGGGTCTCGAGGGGCCTCGAGACGGGACTCCGTCCGATTGTCGATTCTCGCGCGCTCGGCTACTGCTACGCGTAGAGGATTTTAAGTCGCCCGTGGAAGCCAGTCGCTTCTTCCCGGGAGCCTCTTCCGATCGGTACAGATGAGGCCGCGAGCGATCCGCAATTGTGGCGCGAAGGAGTATCGGGGGTCTTCGCAATCGTTACCGCGAGGATCGCTGTATCTGACAGCTGGACGCTGACAGGAGGGACGGACGGGACGGTAGTGTGCTACAGCGGCTGCAGTGTTTGCGAATACTCGATGGTTCGTTTGTGTTCTTTAGCAGTTTATTCGTAGTATTCGAGATATGCACCACGAGAAGATTCTATTGTTCATTTTATGAGTAGACGAGAGAGAGAGAGAGAGAGAGAGAAAGAGAGAGGAGGGGGGGGAGAGACCCAGAAAATAAGTTGACGTCACTTTGACGTTGAAATGACATTAAAAAAATATCATTTTTGTGTCAAAATGACGATAAATAACGTCAGCTTGTTTTCTGAAGAGAGAAAGAGAGAGAGAGAGAGAGGGGGAGAGTGGGAGGGGGAAGGGAGGGAGGGGGAGACATTAAATGACATCATTGTCATTAAGTATTTATTGCTAAAAATCTATTGTCCGTATCGAGTACTTCAATATGCTTGTTACTGATGGCATCTCAAAAAGAAACTTCATTGAAAATTTCATACACGTAGACAAGAGAAATCATAAATCACGTAAACTTAAACGGGAAAGAAAGTACTGCCGATAGGACGAAAATAAATGTTTCTGGAGGCACGACAAAGCGAAACATTAGAAGGAAAGGGATAAGAGAATGGCTCTCCCGTGTGTGTTGCAAAGTCCGCGCAAACCATCAGTAAATTTGAAGTATTTTTCGAGCAAAAATTATAGGGTGAATTCATAGCGGAAAGATTGACACAGCTGTTACACGAGTTCTCAACTTTTACGAATATTACTTTATCGCTTTGTGGCCTCGTCACTGATATTTATCTCATCTCAATTTTCTCTCGTTCTTTTTTCTCTGCTACAAGATTATACTTTTCTCTAGCGAGGCTGACTGTATAGAGCGGATTATCCTTTAATAATATATCCACTAAACAATCGGCAAACTTGATAAGCCTTCTTTTAAAATAGCGCGTGATTTCTTTCAATAATTTTATCTATTAATTTTATTGAGGCTTACGTCGAGGAGGGTATTCGCCGAACGAAACGATAGATCTCGTGCATTTTGCTCACCTTAATTTGCAGTTTTACGTAGGCACATAAATAACAGGGTTAATGACGTATGTTTAACGTATTTGCCTATTCTATTAACACAGATATTTCAAGCTGTCAAAGCTAATTGAATTAGCAGTTTGGGATATCATTCGTGTGTCATTCACTCCTTTACACTTGGTCGAATTGTTCCATCCGATATATATCCGTGATTTACAAAACTTGGCGTTTTCATGATAACCGAGAAAATTGCATGCCTACTTGAGAACGAATTTTTAACTGCGATACCCGCAGCTTAATATAATGACAAAATCGTATACTAGTTATGGACAATCCCACGGAAGAAATAAACGTTGTACAATTGCAGGATGAGTTCCATCCATTTATCGAGGCTCTTCTACCATTCGTGAAATCTTTCTCGTACACATGGTTCAACCTACAAGCTGCCAAGAGGCGATACTATAAGAAACACGAAAAGCGGATGAGTTTAGAGGAGGAACGTCAGTGTAAAGAGGAGCTTCAGGTAAGGAAATTATTTGACATTAATCTAACGGGTATCTTCAGTACCTTTTTACCGTTTACCAAACTACGGATAAACCGGTCCTCGTTTAATAATTAACTCGGGGCAAAGATTGCGTGTATGTGTGCGCACGTATTACAACATTGAACGATTACAAAACTTAATAATACGGGAAATAGTGAATCTTTCGATTAATATAAATAAACGGAGGCAAAAGAGCCAACGCCGGTTGTTGGTGCTGTGCTTATGTATTTAAAACGTTCGCAAAATGTGGACGTTTCGGCGACATCGAGCATTCTTCAGTACGAAAAGGAGAATTAATGAAGTCTGTAGAAAAACGCAGAACTTTAACTGAACTCTGTCGCACAGAAGACCAATAGAAAAGTACGCAATGCCCTCGGATAAAACCTACTATTTTTATACTCAATTTTATATAATATTTTGGACCACATTTTTTTTACGTTATCTCGCGGAAAAAAATGCCGTTGAATTAGGCAAAACGAAGTTGCTTGAATTAAACGTTAACGTCTCACGGGCTGCCACAAACAATTCACTCAATTGTATTTGCTATGGATTTTGATTTTAAGCGTTCAACTAAATATCCAGATTATTAAGGCAACAATCTGATGTTCTTCATTTGTTAATACTGATGTTGTTTCAACGATTCTATTTCAAATAATAGAGGGATATGCTTTAAGTCACCAGTGATGAAAAAATTAAGAGTAAACTTATTGTCGATCTAACTGGCGATGTATTTGTAAAAATTTTTTTATAAAATTTTACATAAGGTGCGACGTTTCGACCCACGTATCGGGTCCTTATCAAGCGAATAAGCTTGTGGTGTTCATTTAATGCAGGTTATAGCAGACTCGCAGGTCATTGTCAGTGTAGGATTGTCCGGAGAATATAATTAGTTAGAGTAAAGACGTTCGTTCGTTATAGCAATCGGAGTTGAACTGAGTCTCAGTTAAAGTTCCACGAAAACACAAGTGACAAGCTCATTCGCTTGATAAGGACCCGATACGTGGGTCGAAACGTCGCACCTTATGTAAAATTTTATAAAAAAATTTTTACAAATACATTGCCAGTTAGATCGACAATTAAGTTTACTCTTGATTCTATTTCAATTACACTGATCTTGAATATCCCTGAACACGTTTCGCGTATATGCTACTATACGAGTAACTTTGATACTGAATATCTCAACTTTGGTACGGACACGTTTTTTTAAAATTCAGCAGGCATATAGATAACACTATTAATAGCACACGGTCCAAATTTGAAGCGAATCATAGAAAATCGATTTACCGATGAACGTCCTTAAGAGGATGCTAAAGTCGTCTGTTTTACCGAAACATTCGAATATAGTTTTTGCGCTGCTGAATCTTTTTATTAGTTTTTACGCCTAAAATAATACCAGGATAAGTTGCGGACCGCATAGCAGAACGTTTTTATACTTGAAACACTCGGGTCAGAAGTCTAATGAGAAAGATATTGGTATTTGAAATTTTCAATTTTTTAATCGTGAGCAATTTGAATTTGGCTTTATAAAATTACAAAATTCTTCCACGCGATTACAGTACGCGTAAAAACAAAGCGGGGGGTTCACGACTTTATATAAAAAACGAAGAGAAATTAAAAATATCAGCATGTGAAGCCTAACCACAATTACTTATAAAGCGATATGATGACTTTAGCATCCTCTTAAGTACATAAATACAGCAGCAACAATCGGCGTTGGCTCTTTCGCCGCTATTTATTTATATCGATTTCATCGTACGAGCCCTTGTTTAATTTCAAGTGATCAAGTTTTTTTCCTCCAGCGGCTCGTTTCGCGTCTGTTTGACGATACCACGATTGCTAATGCTATCGGCCCGTTGCTTCTCTCCACCGTGATTCCCATCCTCCCTCGCGACAGCGTTCGATCAATATTTTAATTTCGCGATGTTGCGGTATTTAGCGGAAGAGCGGCCGGCATTAACTCGTGGCGCATAGGCGTTCCTTCTTCCACTATTTTCAGCGTTTTCGTCCCATTTCCAAATGTGCCTGAAGAACGAGTCTCGTGCAGACGTTCACACTGTTAACTGCGAGCCAAAGGATCTTTGTTGCATTCGACGATAAATCCCCCGTGAATATCTCTTAGGCTCGGTTCTTCATTTTCTGGTTAATTGTTAACCAGAGGTTAGTCGTTCTCTGCCTCTTCTTGGATAATAACGTAGAAAAAGATGCACGGAAAAATTATATTCTTTTGAATGTATGTTTAGTTTCAACGTAAAAGTCTTGAAACGAGATTATATTGCGTTAGAGCAAGAGAAACTTACTTGAATGAAGCAATTTTATATAACTCGATCAAGAAAAATATACATTTATTATTTGAGAACAGCTTTTTTGAATGGAAAGGAAACAATATTGGACATTTTCTAATCGAATCTTATGACGATTAAAATGTTTTCTTTTTAAACAATTGTATATATTCTCGAAGTGACACGTATTTAAATAAGACCGTAATATTGTTGGACTGTACGATTATTAAATGCTGTTAAAAAGATTATACACGGAAAAAACAATGTAGCTGCTGCAGCTAAAACTTAGCAAAATAGGGACAGCTAATATTTTAGTTGTGATAGCTCAATATTTTGCTACTGTGCCTATTGTATTAGGTGCGACAGCAAACGATTTGCTGTCGTAGCAAAATATTGAGCTATCACAACTAAAAATATTAGCTGTCCCTATTTTGCTAAGTTTTAGCTACAGCAGCTACATTGTTCTTTCCGTGTAGATTGTTGCGTACACGCAAAACAATGAACGCGTTAATTTGGGTATATAAGAGTTGATCTGACACTTCTTTTTTCTGTGCGGAGAGTCGGCTAACTTCTGGTCAGCAGTCAACCAGAAAATGAAAAACCGGACCTCGGGGGTAGCCCCACTATCGGGTGGAATTTCATTTAACAATAAGTTACGTTTACGTTCGCGTATGACAGTTTGCCGGTCCGAGTAAGCGTAGAAATGGGATAAATGAAAGTAGAAGGTCATTGGCCAACACACGCACGGGACACAACGCTAAAGTATCCTCTGTATACAAAACTACTGGCACGACGCGGTGTTTGTAGGTTGACGCGACTGCGTTTTATGAAATGAAAATGCACAGTTTCGTTTTCTCCTCTTTTTTTTTCCTTTCTTCCCCGATAACTCCCGTATTCCTTGCGCTCTCCCGAGCATTCGGTGATTCATTAGAGTTTCGTTCTTGTTGAAACTATTTTTAAAAGGCTGTTACAACCAATGACGCGATCGATATTGCTTCGAAGTAGCTCACCTCGCGGGAAGAGTGGATCGACTTCGATAGAAATGCACTCGTTTGCGCGTGGATTTAATTAGAAGCTTAGGAACGAGGGTGACGAGTCTCTTTCGAATCCTGATTGGCTCGAGCAACGTGAGATCGTGAGCGACGCGGGTCTCGTCTAAAGTACTAATTGCCGAATAGTGCAATGAAAAAAGCGGTTGATCGAAAGACGCGATAATCTCGACGCAGCTATCGACTCTCGACTCGATTGCTTTAACGAAATTGAGGTACCGCCGCGCGATACCCACACGGCTTATTATTTGGCTCCATCGGGACTTGTCAATCGCGTAATGTGTACATTTTGCAAGCGCGGAGACGCGGCGCATTAATATACAGTTGGAGAAAGAAATCCGGGAATAAAGGGACGTGGATGGAAAACAACGAGAGATACGGGCCAGACTACGAGCGCGAGTCTGTCGTTTTCTCTTAATTTCGAGACAGACCGCAGTACAATATCGACTACTTCAATTCGGGTGTAGGGCGCCGTGAGGGACCGAGACGAGCGAGCAAAAGAGGTAGGAAGTCAGAGCAAAAGAAAGAGAATGTGAGCAATGGACGGATAGACGGGGATAAACCAGAGTGGTAAGGGGGTGCGGCGCGGTGCGGTACGGTGCGACCCGGCGCTTCCCGGCGCGTCGCTCGCAGGAGGAAGGAAGAGCGTACGTATGCGAGAGGAGTATGTGCGGACGGCTCGGCGGAGGGTTGAAAGGGTCGCGGTGGATCGAGAGAGTCCGTGCGGGAGGAGCGGAACGGTCGGAGGGATCCAGAGCGAGCGAGAGAGAGAGAGAGGGTGGGTGGAGAGGAAGGGGGAGGGACAAGGCAGGGGGAAGAGGGACCTACCAACACCCACGAGAAGTATCCGCTGTGCGAGCGTTGCGCACCAACTTTTCGGCAATGGGGATGAGTTGGGAGAGGGAGGGATGGCCGGTCGGTTTGGGGCGGTCGAAAATGGTGTTGGAGGACGTAGACATGTAGCGCATACGCCGTCGCGACGGAGGCTGCGGCTACGCGGCGCCTACCAACCACCATCTATAATCTCTATGCAGATATCGATTTTCTACCCTATATTTCCTAAATTTATGCAAACTAGCAGCGCGCTACCCTTTCTACCGTGCCGCGCGTCGCTCGCATTGTCACCTTTTCCAGCTTGTTAAGCCGGCAACTACACGTAACTGCGGACCCGCGGCGATAGACACGTATTTTGCGCCCTGCAATCGGTTCCAAGGGAATGGCGATCGGTCGCTTTGTAAAAATGAACGAGTCCTGCCCCCCCCTTTTTTTCCAGCGCCCGGTATTTTCCGATGCTACGCACGTGTTGAAACGAATCTCGGAATCTCCCATCGTCCGATTATTAACAAACGTCTCGAGGCGGTTTGTTCGACACTTAGATGCAACGTTTCATCTTCAATACAACCGTATGGGAATAATTTCGCGCTCTAGTGCTCTTTTGCGCATTGCCGAGATTCGTCCTCGACTTGCATATAAATGTTTAAACGTGAGCGAGACGACCCTTTCTTGCGCGAGATTCTCTCTGATTTACGAGGATCTAAAACGTTACGTGAGACCGTGTGTCGCGAGTACCGCGTTACGCGAGCGTCGCCAAAACAAATACGATCGCGAGTAAAAACGCGCCCCGTGAGACTTCTCCAGCAGGACCCGCGAGATATTCGATATTCGCCCGTCGTTTCGCGATCGATGAAGGAAAAGCCGAAAGTACCCAAGTGCTTGTACTTGGCGGGGACCGTGAAACACAGCGCGAAGTAAAACGAGAGTGTTGCTCCTCAAAACGAAAGGGGAAAGTACCGAGCTCGCGCAGGGGTGTCGACGATCCGCAGCTTTGATGCTTTCGGTGGCTCACACTCGGAGCGGGGAAAGACAAGCCCCATGTTCAGAGCGTTCAGAGGGATAGACAGTAATATCTACAGCGCTTTACGTAGACCTCGGAATATTGCCTATAAAGAAAAATCGCGGAGTCGCTTTGTTCGCGTCATAACGTAGTAACGTAAAGGGTCGGGCGGATATACACGGTTGGGAAGTTTGCCAAATTAATAAATATATTCTCAAGCGCTCGCCCTCGCCTTCTCTCTCTTTCTCTCTCCCGCTTGGAATTTTCTCGTTCCTTTCCGCGTACAACTCGTCCTTACCATCGAACAACATTTCAGCCCGAACTGATATCGTCCGCGACCTCTAATACGACGTTTTATTTCACATTGGTACGACGACGGATTTTATCCTCTTCTTTACATGCACTGTGCAAAAATTTTATGTAAAATTATTATACAATTATAGCGAGTTCGGTTGCTTGCTCTAGTGCGCACTGAGTGCACACTAAGGCTTGTTTATAGTCAGTTCTTATATTTAACTTTGTCTTAAATACACGTTCAAAGAGTATTTAGTCGAAAAATGATCGGTGTAAACGTTGCACAGACCATTTTTCCGGATAAGAAATATTGCTAGAGGTATTTAAGATGATCTTTAAATATAAGAATTGACTGTAAAAAGAATTGCACTGGTGCAACCAACCGAATTCGCTATAGTAAAATTGGGATCATCTATTAAAGGCGTAAATTCACATACGTTAGAAAGTTTATATCTTGCAGACAAAATTATCGCCTCGCGCGACAAGTAATCGCTTGCTTCTAATGTTATAATTTTTGTGACTTTTGTGTAATTGTTCGCCGAATATAAATAATTGTTCATACGACCGCGGTAAAAAATTTAAGTTTCGTAAAAGTGCACGAATTTATACATTTCCATTATTATTTCCAGCAAACGCTATAGCTAACGATTGCACAACGCCAACATTTTATAACTTCCTACGCAGCAGTGTAGCTGTTACGTACAACACATGTTATTTTACGTTTATATTGTGAGTGAGAAGGTATAATATTGATGTTATGTCACGGTTAGTTGGCGTTTATTGGGTAATAGTGTAATTATAATGTCTACTCGTAAATTACGTAATTTTACATACTCCATTTACAGTGTACGCGCATATACGTGTAGTAATTACTTCGGCCAATAACGGTTTTTGTGCATATTATAAAATATTTTAGTTTTTGTTCCCTCTCCCTCCTCCCCCCTCTCTCTCTTCTCTCTCTCTCCTCCTCTTTCTCTTATTTTTCTTGCCTCGTTAAATAATAGCGGTTATATCATCTTCGAAAAAAATTATATATTGCTAATGTAAATGCTTTACTGATACTCGTTCACCGTTGGATCGACAATATAATACGCACTTTATTTTCCATGTTTATAAATAGCTCGCAAGCATGGACGTCCGAAGCGACGCGATTTAGCCTCGAGATTCAAGACGAAGTATCGAAAGTTAGAGCAATGATAAAATTAATGAAGGAAATGTGCAGTACATCGAGCACTCAAGCGTGCGACACTGCACCGTGTGAGATATTTACACTAGTGAAGATATTTTTAAGCGCGCCAGTTCAGACGAAATTTATGCAAAAATGTATATATTACAGTTGCGACAATAGATTTGACGCGTTTGAAAAGATTTGCATTACTGTGCAACGCGACGTGCCTGAGCGCGCGAATTTCGGACAATTGATTTGCCGACTTCGAACATGTCTCATTTAAAAACGTTTACAGCCTCGGTACTTTGGTAGTAGAATTTTTGCCTTCAGATAATCTCAGGTATCTGCCATTACCCGGTGGTGCATCAGATCTGAGATTTGTATAATCGTAATGCGCTTGAAAAAAGGGGGGGGGAGAGAGAGAGGGAGATTGAGAAAGCGAAAGGGCGAATCACAGAACTTAAACTATCATATTCGATCTAAAATAAATCGGCCGCGCGGCTGCTGTGGCGGGTGTCGTATCGGATAAGATTCGTCATATCCGATAAGATTTGTAACAGCCTACGATCGGTTCGTTTCCTTCTCGGTCCAAAATTAAACGTCTTAATGTGAGATAAACCTCACATTGGGCGCTTTTATTTTAATAGATTGTTTAAATTGTTTTTCGGGCACTGCACCGCGTGTCGCGCTCTGCCAGATGGCAAATAAAGAGAGAGGCGCTGAAGGGACAGCAGGCGCAATCGTGTGAAATTAGCGACGCGTTCGAGATTGCCGCGCCTTCGGGATAGCGCATGTACGCATGTCACGATATTATGCGCTCTCGGTACAATTCCCGTGAACACGGCTCACCTTCGCATTCGGCATACCTGATATCGAGTATACGCAGGATGCACCGTAAACGCGCAGCGCTTTCTCCAGGGAGGAGCGGGCCGCAAATGCGCCTCTTTATCCGCTTTATTCGCGAATGTGCGCGAGGCCGCGTGCAAAGCGTGCAAGCGTGCAAGAACGTGCCTGACATTTTATCCGCCCGCACCCGCGCGCGGAAATGTCGGGACGTCGATGCGTGATAGCTGCGCGAACGCGCGTCGTTTCGACTATTCCTCGATACTACCCTCCGTCTTACAGCCATTACGGTAAATGCGAACGATCGTCGAGTTAATACCGTTAATTGTACATTCCTCTTGAGTTCGCGGCTAAATTTTCAAGATGGCATCGCGTCAATCGACCTGTGCTTATTGCCGTGTCGTTCTCTCATTTTGTGTAGTTACTTATCGTCAATAGGCGTAACGATTGTCCTGAAAGGTTTTTTTAATTTATTTGCAAGTTGCTGATATACAATATACAGGGTGTTCCAGGTCTGATGCACCTGCGGGTAACGGCAGATCCCTGAAGTCATTCTGAAGCGAAAATCCTAATGTCAAAATGACGAGACTACAATAGTTTTTAAATGAGAAGTGTTTAAAGTCAACAGATACAATTATCCGAAATGCGCGCGCTTAGGCATGTAACATTGCGCGCAGCGAAGGTGTTTTCGAGCGCATCGATTCAAACCACATGTATGCAAAATTATATCAGTATCGAGAATAGAATTGATGCGCATGAAAATACTTTCACTACCGTGCAATGTGATAGACCGCGCGAATTTCGGACAACTTTGAAAACTATTATAATCCCGACATTTAAATTTTACAATTTTCCTCTTAAAACGTAACGTTTGGTACGTTAGGATGGGACACCTTGTATACCTACTGCATTTTGTGTTGTTCTTTTTTGTCTGATTTTATGTTGCGCGCACAATCGTTTAATCAAAGTTAATTATTGTAAGATTGATTGGTAAGCTAGAACTAATGTTGGGTTCAAGAACTGATCGTTTCAAATAACGATAATCTTGAATCGTATGAAATGTCATCAATATTATAAGGTCTTGAATATTTTGAAAAGTCTGTTTCGACAATTAAAATTTTCGTCTCCCTTTCTTACATTTTATTTCTTCTATCAAAGTTCATTGTTTTCTTTCGTAACGTTTCGGAGTTTATAAGAATTCAGTCTATGTTTCTCGCGTAGAAACCAATTTCATCCTCGAGGATGTGAAATGTTTCAATTATTTGAGAGAAATGTTTCCGAGGGAAGCTTTCTCGGACGTCTGGGACCTCGGGCAGTAACTCATTTGAAACTCTCGTGGTTTCGATACTCAAATAGCTCGAATAAGCGATTCGAATCTTCAGCCGATGAAGTTGTTGGAAAACTTTGAAAAGAGGAACTCGAACGGCCTCCATCGCTCGGCTAGAACACGTGGGTAAGAGATCTTCCGCCTGCTGTCGTACAAAGTGTACGGACGTATGTACGTGCATAGCAAAACGGACTAGGCGAGATAGATCGTGCGCGCAGCGTACGCTTGGATGCATTCCACGCACTTTCAATGCATTTCTCAGGGTTCTTATGCATGCGTGTATTTGCTATTCCGAGGGTGACAGGGGTCGCACGCGTGCGCTGCATATCGCGAACGGCCGAAAGACGTCCCTCGTCTCCTCGAGCGATTGTCGCTGGTCGCTATCCTCGCTTGCGGGTCGTACGAACCTTACAAACTCGATGAAATATCCAGATCGAATATGTCACTGAGCGTTTTCGAGTTTCGTCTTTTAAAACCGACGAAAAAACCATTTCAATATTTATTTAAATCCCCAACAAAATTGCTCTGTGGCTACATTGCCGTTGAACGCAAATTAGAAAAAAGTCGACAATTACATCCGCGCGTTAGATAACACTGGAACTTGACGGGTGCCAATGGTATTTGCGATTTACGGTGCCTCTCCTGTCCTCAGAACGAGAAGCTGGAAGTAAAACAGAAATGGGCCTCGCGGCTTCTCGGAAAGTTGCGGAAGGACATCACGCAAGAGTACCGAGAGGACTTCGTTTTGAGTATCACGGGGAAGAGACCAGCGATGTGCGTTTTGAGCAATCCTGATCAAAAGGGTAAAATGCGTCGAATCGATTGTCTTCGTCAAGCGGACAAGGTAAGTCCGGAGAATCGAATTTATGTGTGCCTTCCGCGCGCATTCTTATTGATATTTCATCAAGTGAATTTTTATTAAAGATAGATGATTGAGGAAGCATCGATATTTAACACAGCAAAGTGTTTTCACGAGCTTTTACACACACACACACACACACACCCACACGCACGCACACTCTGATCGTAATGAACTCTGTTCGACATCTCTGTGATAGGTATGGAGGTTGGACCTAGTTATGGTGATCCTTTTCAAGGCAATTCCATTGGAATCGACAGACGGCGAACGACTGGAGAAAACTGCGGAATGCGCGCAGCCAGGACTTTGCGTCAACCCTTACCACATCAACGTTTCCGTCCGGGAACTGGATCTCTATCTCGCCAATTTCATCACGAGTCACGGTAAGAAGTATCACGATCGACAGCCACCGCGATCGGACGTCGATCCAAAGAACATTCGAGGGTCGCTCGACAATCTCGATCGGGTCCAATTTGAGAAAGCAAATACAGCGCTAACATTTATTTGCGGTTTATTCATTTGTCGCGTGTCTGTTTACGCGTACTGTATTTCTTAGCGACTGATCTCTTCGACATCGTAATATGCTTAAAGCGAGGCATAGCGTAGTGAGAATCCAGAATACTTTCGGCAATGCGAGGGCAAGTCGCGCAATCGAATTGCCAAGGTGACAACGTGATCTTTCTCACTTGAAATTCTCAGCTTCCAACAGGATAAAGCAAGGCAAACGCGAAATGAGTAGTGGCAAACATATGTTGACGCTCGCTTTCTCTCTCTTTCCTTTCTTCTTCCTCTAACACTTTCACAGAAAACACTAATACTTTTGGTTACTGTATACCAGGGTTGGGAAAGTTACTTTATAAAAGTATCTCGTTACAGTTTATACAGTCTCTTTTTGCTAAAAATGTGATTAGTTGCAGTTACAAGTTACCAATTCTGAAAAGTAACGCGTTACAGTTACTTAATAAATGACGAATCGTTACTTTGCAGTTACTTTCTTGCAAAGAAAATAAAAATATCAAATCTGCGCTTGAATTGTAAAGTATCGCTAAAGGCGTTTACGCGCAAATGCAAGGCCTAATGCGATCTGTGGAGGTTTAAAAAATATATAAAGTAACTACTGATGTATCTATTAAATTAGTTACTAGTTATCGAAAAAATGTAACTGAGTTAAGTTACAGTTACAGGTGGCGAGAGTAACGGAGTTAAGTTAGAGTTACCAAAAAAAAAGTAACTTTAACTGCAACTTCGTTACAAGTAACGAGTTACTTCCCAACCCTGCTGTATACTATAATTAACTCTCAAAATGTAATGCATACAATTAGCTGTAGATTCGACTGACAAGGAAGGGTTTTTAGATGTTGCTCGGATTTCAAAAATTTTGTGCGTGCGGGTGTCCTTAATTAGAAGAACAATTATAAATTATAAAAAATTGTGCGCGCAATTTTCGATGGGTTAATTATTGGAACATTCCATTTCCAACCGTATTTTTTACATTTTTTATTGCAACCAATGCAAATGCAAACGCAGTGCGCAATTTTAAATAAATCGTGCCTTGCGCAAATCGCGGTTTATTCTTTTTGCGTGACCTATTTTGTACGCTACTCAAAAGAAAAATAGGGACTTTCCATGAGTTAAAATTTTCAAATCGCTGAAACTCGGCGAAGAATTACCGTGGGTAAAAAATTTAAGAAGCATTTTAAAGCTTGAAGTTTCTACTTTAACGTACCAAATATTTCGTAATTTTAAGAAACAAAACGATGAGTTCTTTTTTTAAACATTTATACAATAGCGAAGGAAGTGGTCCCGCCGCTATTTCTTTCATAAATGTTTTTCTTTTTAACATTTATGGCTGACAGTTAATCCGAATATAAATCAAACGAACGAGAGCGCCTTTAGGTCCAAGCAAGCTGTTGGTAGCCAATAATAATCTAAAATGTGAATTCATGTACCGCTTTCTACCTTATATGTTTCTTTTCGGACACCAAACAATGTCAATTAGATGGAATCATTGTCGTCAGTAAATTCACGTATTGAATCGATTTCTAATTATTTTCTAATCCGAGATTAGATAATAATTCACTAATAAGTAAAATGCGTAAAGGATGAAAAAGTAACAGCCCGTGCGATTTCCCTGGCGAAGGTCGCGCGAAAAGGGACTTCTGGTTCTCTATTGGGCGCACGAAGTGTCCATATCAACGTCGCACAATATCCGTGTACGAGAGCCAGGGTCTACGCATTTCTCATATATATTATTGCCTGTTTGTATGCGTGTCTGTCGCGTCTCCGTGTGGCCGCGTATCGACGCGAGCGGCGTGCCGAATGAACATGTAGAGAAAATGTGCACGCAAGCGCGTGACCATGCTTGCCGCTGTATGCTCGCTCTATAAATAAATAGGCAACGGACATCTTTAGCGAGAGCTCACACAGCTTCGCTTATACGTTGATTTTCTTTCATGCCACTGAAAATACCTGAATATCTTTGCGCTTGTATGACAATTCGTCGTGTGCCATTCCAATTGATTTTCAAACGTCGACGCGATACCCCCACGTATTAAAGCGTGTCAAAAGAAGTGTCCTCGGAATAAGATCAAAATGATACGGATCTTGAATCGGACCTCACGAACAGATAGCGCAATCTTTATTTATTTGAGAAGCAAAGCGATCGCTGGTCCGTGATTTGCTTTCAACAGTTTGTGGATCTACGAGATACGAGGCCTCGCTTTCTCATGACGGACAACTTGAACAAGATTTATAAAAATTTGTCTCTCGCATCATTTCGTTTGAAATGTACACGTGTGACGAAAGCAAATACTTTCATAAATGCCTCCAAATTGATGTATTCAATTTTCTACCGATTTTTCAAGTGACTTTGTAACGTGCGGCTTATGTCGTACATGCAGGGCGAGAAAAGTACTCGCAAAATGTAACGCAATATGAAATTGTAATTAACCGTCCGGATTCTTTTTAGTATTTTCGCTTATTTCTCGTATGATTTACAATAAAACTCGAGTTTCTATCGGCGCACTCCTCCTCACTCCTCTCGATCCACTCGAGAAATCGCTGTACAATTCCGGACCCTCGAGTATTTCGGTGATACGTTGCGTAATGAGATTTGCGTAAAACGCGATGGTCCTAAACGTCGTGCAACAGTAGAAACATTATGCGCTTTTCATCTAAAGAGAGGTTTCGGGCATTTGAATATTTCGATATGCAGGGTTGTCGAGTTTTCCACGGGTGACCATTCGATTTCCGTGAAGTTAAGTGAAGAAGCCGAACGAAGCGCGCCGTTGCTTACCGTCGCAAAATGCATTGATCACTTTTCATTAATCGAACGTATTTACCACATTTTTCTTTCTGTTCTAGAGGTACTTAACGGCATCTGTAACGCCAGCAAGGAGGACGACAGGCGTCGAAAAGGTACCCGCATAATTTCGCAGTTCACATTTGTGCAATCCCATTCGTTGCTCGTCTCGAGGGAAGCATTCACATACGCGCTTTTGATTGATCGTTTCCCATAAAATTTTTATACGCCACATCCACACGATATATATATCCAAACTCATATATACCGGGTCCCAGCGAGTCTGAACGGATATTAAATATTGTTCGCTGGGTTTTGTTCCCAGGTACAGGATACCATGAACTATATAATGGTGTCGTCTGCAATGATACGATCCTCGCGACAGGTGTCTTCAGCTCCAAAGAGCTCTGGATGCTTTCAAAAGGTACGATGCTACATTTCTCATAGATTCGAACTCGAGTTTTCCCGTTGATCACACGCAACTTGACTTTAGCAGCCTTACGGCGGCTCACGTGCGTCTGTACGTTCGATAAATTTTGCATTCGGTTCGATTTTGCGCTATCGGATTAACATTCTCTCGAGATATTTCGTTACACGCGACGATTCTTCTGCGGATGCTTTCGAAAGGTGACGAACAGCTCAATGCGAAAGACCTTTTGAAAACATCCTGATAGTTACAAACGTTGATGAACTTTTCCCCTTGAAAAAGACGTATACATATTTAATTGTCACTTCCGTAACAAGAATACGATATAGTGTCTCGAGGTAAGTCTACAATGAAAAGCTTCGAGCGCTGCGACGGGTCGTTACCCCTTTGGAAAGGTTGTACGCGACTTCTCAACGTGGATTCATCATTGGCAATCTCAATAATAACAAACGGTTCCGAATGGCAATACGCCATTCGTTAGAAATCGGAGACGATTCAAACAAAAACTGTCGCGCTTCTCTCGAACAACTCGACCGAATTTTATGCCCAGTATTTTCCTTTAGACGTGAGCGTGTTGGATCGAGAATATAATATAATGACAAATTATATTCTTGATATATTATTAATAACGCTTGGCCATGTTCAAATATTCCCGTCAATTGTGCCCTTGGAAAAATATACCTTAAAAAACCCTCAAAATTTTACTGTAGAAAATTAAGAAATGTGAAAAGTAAATTTGGACACTTTAAACTTTTCTTTAAGGTAAACTTCAAGCTTACTTCAAGAATTTAAAAGAAACCTTTAAGAATTGTGAAAAGTATGTGGTACAATTTGTAATACCGCGTTTTTCTTCTTACGAGAAAGTGCTACGCCGCGCGGCCCTCTAGCGGGAACTTCGACAGGCTTGGCTGTCTAAAAATTACTTCAGGTCCAAAATTACTCTAAAATTTCTTAAGCAAACTTTTAACTTCTTTGAGTGAACTCTCAGATTTGAAAGATTACTTTTGAAAACTTTAATTTCGTTTAAAGTAAATTTATGGTCACAAGCATGGTCTTTGTTGGACATCTTAAACCGAATAATGGACTACCATACTCACGTCAAGCGTGGAATAATTAATTTTATACATATTTATAACATTGACCGTTTATATTTGTAGTTTTTTCACGTTTAGTTTAATTTCATTTCTGATCATTGCCCGACAGCATTTGCCATTGTTTCTTTGAATATCTACGTTGCTGTGAGCTCCAGCGCTGTGTTAGAATATTAAGAAATTTCCGTTATTTGTAAATTTAAGATAATTGGTGAAGAAATTGTCCTCTCGTTTCTTTTAACTATGATTTGCTAAAGACGGTCAAGTTAGGTGGAAACGTACAATTTTAGTATTGATAAGAAACTTGAAATTTTTTAAATCTAGTGTTACCTTTTAATAGCTCGCGAGTCGGTCGCTTGCTTATTCAAGCAATTTCTCAATTATATATAAAATATTATTATTGTATTTGGTTTGGTGTTTTTTAGGGGGGTGTTTTTATACCAGTGTAATAAAACTTTTAGTGCCTCGTAATTTTGCAACGTGTATCACATGCGCATAGCTCGGTAGCTGACAATGAGAGAGAACAATCGCTTTTGCGAATAATTGTTGGAACATTTTTTTATTCTTTCGAGATATCAGAAACGATTTGATTTTTCTCCTCCTCTCCCCATCTGCCAACCCCCCTCCCCCTCTCTCTCTCTCTTCCCTTCCCCCTTCTGTATCTGTCCCTTTCCCACCCTCTCGTTTTCCCGTTTGTTTTTTGCGCGGAAGCGCCGTTTTCGCGATCGTGCTCACGGAGTGCAAGGAAAACGAATGACACACGTACGAGCGTGCTAAGAAACCGTAGCTGCTAATGTGCGTCTGGTTTCAGCGTCCATACTGCATGACCTCAGCGACATGCAGCCTCAAATAAACGCGATCAAAATAGAGCACCCGCCGTACTACTGCAGCAGCTATACCCCACCATCCGCAGCCACGACCGCGGATCACGTTCAGCCGGCGGCTAGCTTCAGTGAGTTTCAAAATCTGCCTTTGCCCTTATTTTTAGTAGACAGAGTCGGGGTCGAGCGGTAGCCGCGGCGTAACACGCTTTCGTCCGTGTCCGTTAGGCTCGCTAAACTAGTTCACGTCGTATAAGCGGAAAGAACTGGGGGATGTGGGGGGGGGGGGACGAGGGGCGTGAGGGGGAGGGGGAGGAAATTATTCGTTCGCACGTAAATGTTCCTCCGTTGTGTTGATTCTGTCGTCAAAACGGTGGGAGGCCTCGCTCTATCTGACCTAACACGGCCTTTTCCGATCGCGGATGCTCGCAAATCGGAAAAAGCGTCATATGTCGCTGATCTTACTATTAATGCGACAGCCGGTAATTTTCGCGTCCTCGGATTGTTTTACCCTCTTTCAGGGTTACCTTCATTTTTCTCAGCATATCTGCACGTATTATACACATTTCTGACGACAAATTGATCAGGTTGTAGACAAAGAGAGAGAGAGAGAGAGCGAAAGGAGAGAAAAGATGAAGTTACTTCCGTGTCCCGAACTGTTCTGCGTTCGGGAATTACTATACGTCGTTTGTATTTCCTCCCTTTGCCTTTCGCAATTAATTTTTTTCAGTTTCGTACTCCTTCCCCGAAGATGAAATATATAAGCGAGATGAGGAGCGCGCCAGCGAAAGTATACCTCAAACGTATATTTCGAGCGGGCTATTTACTTGCGTAATTGAACACATTCGCTTCTTTCGGCCACATGAACCGGCAATATCAGTCAACCCCTGGGAAAACATGCCTTAGAGAGCCTCAAAGTTTTACTTTCGAAAAATAAGAAATGTGAAAAGTAAATTTGGACACCTTAAACTTTTACTTAAGGTAAACTTCAAACTTGCTCTAAGAATTTAAAAGAAAACTTCGAGAATTGTGAAAGGTATGCCATATAATTTATAATATCGCGCGCGGTTTTCTTCTTACGAGAAAGTGCTATACCGCGCGGCCCTCTAGCGGGAACTTGGCCGTCTAAAAATTTCTTCAAATGTCCAAAGTTACTCTAAAATTTCTTAAGTAAACTTGTAACTTCTTTAGGTAAACTCTTAGATTTGAAAGATTATCATACAAAGTAAATTTTTCCAAGGGAACGTTAGGGAGATGTTGGGGATAAGGAAGGGGGAAGCGTGAATGGGAACGAACAAGTAAGGATAGTATTAGAAGAGACGACGTCAAGAGGGACAATTAAGGCATGATATATGCACCATATACTTAGAAGGGATAATACTCAATCGAGGAACGAGTCCCATTGCAAGAAGCGTTAATCCCACCTAGCAAAATAAGGGACGGTGCCAATTGCCAAACAGATAGACGAAATTTACAGTTGAAGTAAAATAAAACCACTTGATCGGGCATGATGTATGCGTGGAAAAATTTTAGCGATAAGCATATCTGAATCGTTGCCAACTGCGTCCCCATGGTACCTTTCTTTCTTTCCTTTTTATCGTACATACGTTCTCTTTTATATTAACAATGACGCGCAAAGCATGCGATCGACCGTGTATTATTCATAACTTGATAACGATGAAAAATATGCCTAGAAGAGACACGTGTAGTGTACATGCACTAGGCACCACCGATGCCTTTTCGTTATATGAATTTGTGCACATGTCACCACATTTATACATTTTGCAAATATGTACGTGGAAAATGTATGTGTACTCTATGTGTGCCTAAATTCTTATGGGAAGGCATCAATGATGCCTAGTGTACGTACAGTCTTATTCATTAATGCCTGGACCTGCATTTTTATCATCATTTTTCTCATCTATACAAATATTATTTATACGGTTACACGTGTCCAAATTGCGTTTAATGATACAATGTCGAACGTTTCCATTATAGTATTCGAAGTATTTGTAAAATGTTATCGTCGGTAAAGAATTAACCAGGTGTTCGCAACGTATCTCCAAACGGCGTAACCATCAATGAAACTCTTCGTAAACAATGTAACTATCGATAAAACTCTTTATAAATAAATATAAACATCATCTCCCGCTTAAAACTTTCGCCAGGGCACATAGGCCGCTGGATTGCTGCTTAAAATAATGGCGGAATACCACGTGATCGGGACCGTAAAGATCAAAGGGGTCGACAGAGAGTGGAACCACTAGTTATACTATGGTACTATCACAGACTTCTATGAAGCTTTGTGAACTGTAGCCTGAAACTCGCCGATGTGTAAATGGGAATAAAGATTATGAAAATGTGAATCCTGGTAAAACTGAGGTCCAGGCATTAATGAATAAGACTGCACATGCGGTGAGCGATGTGTATACCGTGCAATTGCGTTTGAAAAAAAATAACACAGTCCTAACTTTATACGGAATAATTTTTAAGTAGTACAAAAAATGTAAGAGGATTCCTTGGCTTATATTATGAAATTCAATGTTAATCCACGTATTCTTTCGTGCGTAGGTCCACCACCAGTTCATCAATTAATAAGGAACGATAAGACTGAGAAGCCGCCGACAGTCACGGTTTCGAGTGCACCGACATTTTCGTCGGTCCTCAGGCCGGAAGATGGACACCGAGGAATAGAATCCCCGCATTCGCAAACGGGTATGTACTCGTTTTCAGTTTCTGCCGGTTTTCGGATCTACGAATTGTCTCTCTCTCTCTCTCTCTTTCTCTCTATCTCTCGCTCTCGAACAACGTTGCGAATCACTCGAATCTGGTTGCTATCTAATGATTCGCATGAAGAGGGAAGGATGGACGAGACATCTGCAAATGTACATTCTAATACTACGAGAATTTAGTAATTTACTAAAATTGCTGCAAAGTTGGGCGATTTTTTTCCAGCGACGAAAATTCTTTACAAATCAGGGGGTTTTTTTTACAAAGAATTTCTTAAATTTTAAATATCGACGATATATGAATCAGTTACATATCGAAATCTTACGGTCGTCAGAAATGTGAAAATTTATGTGGATTCGTCCGATTCGCATATAATGAAACCGTTCCAATTTGATAAACCAGGTTTGTCAAGTTGCGGAAAATAGGCTATAAATAGATTTTATATAACACCCAACGATACTTAAACAAACGAAAACTTTGAAGATATTCTGGAATGTCGTTTAAAATATTTACAACATATTTGTGAGCCTGCTTTGTCGAGCTAACGGGCTAAAGGTTTCATTGACACGAGAAGATGTTAAAGATGTACGCAAATTTACATAATTAAGTTACTCCCGTGTGTTCTCCGCGCGTGATAATTTATAAGGTGGTTAACTCAAAGATTGCGGTTGTATCATTGATAGATGAAATTCTAACATTGTTATTAAACAGCACAATTCATGCAAAACTGCTTGAATCTAGGAATCTTCGATTCGCAGTAAATGAAGATTGTACTAACAAGGGAAAAGGAGTTACTGTTCTGTCACTTTTCTTATTAGTACAATGGTAGGATCGAAATTAGAATACGTAATACACAACGAATAACGTGTACGTATGTCGCATTAGTAAATATTCCCGTGGGAGTGTTTCTCGATAAACGCTGGAGATTTGTAGAATGTCAGCTGCGATTTTAAAACGAGTCGCCAAAGTGAGACATCAACGATCTTCGTATCATCGAATCGCGATGTCTTTTATCGAGGTACGCTATTATCCTGCAAGACACGACACGACTTTAGAATCCTTTCGTTTATTCCCTCTCACCCTCCCCCCGCGGCCTCTCTGTCTTTTCTTCCCTCTCTCCCTTTCGCGTGCGTGCACGAATCTGGGGCGCATGTTTGGTGAACCAATAACTTTTTAACTATTCAACTAATACGCAACTAACAGAACTTATCGCGTCGGTCATGCTTTCAATGCGATCAGTGCGCTTCACATTGAGTGCAGGGAATTTAATTAATCGATTTATCGATTATTAATTATCGCATGCATCTCGAATATAAACGATATTGTTGAGGAGCGATAACCGATTATGTGCTAATTCGTTAGTTATTGCTACATTGTTTTTCACAAACTTGCCCTTCTGATATTCAAATGAAAAATTACACCTGTTCGAAATCTCGTTAAATCTCACTGTTTGCTTTTCGCAATGCTGTTGGAACTTGGACAGCAGTTATTTTTTCAGCAACATGATCTTGTTTCATAAAATATATTAATAAAATAATAATATATATATACACACACGACACCACTAACGCCACAACACATAAATTTAAACGTTTATCGGGGCATTATGGAAAATGTACTCTAATAATTCTGCGTGCACGTATATACATATCGAAGTTCACAAGAGAATGTTACAAATTATATAGATTAGCGAAATCAAACCGAAAGTTATACGTGTATAGCACAATGTTATATTTTCATCCCTATTTTCTATAATATACGTATACTTCTCTAGTAACACAGTGCATGGACCAAACATTGGTAAAACATTGGCCCAATATCTGGTTGTATTACGGCCAATGGCACTGTGCTACTAAGGTTGGCTTACGAAATGGCTTACGGTTTGACAAACATTTTATTCCGGTGACATTTATAATATCATATTTCCTTCCGTCTGTAACTTATTTGATGAACTTATTAAATTGCTCTTTTAAAATTTGTGTCAGTCATGTTAAAAATGTTAAAATGGGCATTTGAAAAGTACAGCTATTTGTTTCAACAAGTGAATAATGATAAGAAAAAGAATTCACAGTTTTACATAATTAATCTATATAATTATTATATATTTCTTTTAATAAAATCTTACGCGATAACAAGTTGAAAATGTGCTATATAAATTAAAGAGATCAGTTTATCCTTCTTCTTGCTCTCTTCTTCGTAACAATTTATATTTACTTAATAAACCAACGAGTCGTATTTCTGAAATCATCTGTCGTTAATACGCAGTGTGTGTGTACAAATATATACATGCACGCTGCTATAATATAAAAGAATATGTGTATGTATATATACTTTAATAATATACATACACTTTTTGAAATTTTCTTTGATTGAAATTGTCTTACAATTTCAACATTTATTATGCGAAAAAGCAAAATTGAATTTACAGTTACATCGGTAAAACGACATGTATTCGATGAAGAGTCTCGGAGATAGTATCCGATCGCTTCTGCCTTTACTGTCAATTTAAAATTATTTGCTGAAGTTTACGTTACTCTTGTTATCCCTTCATGTTTCAATATATTAAAACAAAAAAATTATATTTCTGAAATATGGAGTGAATAAGATTGTACAGAGCTCATTAATTCTATGGAAATTGCTGAAACCTTAAAGAAACAATATTGTGATAAATATGAATTGTAAAATGTAAAAAAATTATGTATAATATTTGAAATTCTCAGACTATTTGATTATGACAGTAATTTGATGACGTGCGGTGTTATCTTCGCGTATCAATTGCTCAAATTCGTGATATAAATTTCTCAATAATACAAATATTTCTAAGTAATATACTATGTACAAATGTACTACGTGCTTATGTTTATGGCTGCAAAGATGAAGCTCTTTCAGTCTTTTGTATCTCAATAGCAAAGAAATACAACTTTGTTATTAATTAGTATTGACGGTACAGTAATATCTACGATATAAGTTATGCTGAAAACTTTTAGATCTTACTACAGATTTAAAGTAATTAAATTATATTATTAGTCGGGAGGGGGGGATATCAATTATATTATCAGCGGTTTATAATATTTTGTTTTATTAAATTAAATCTGTATTCCGCGACTCTGAAAATGTCCTAAAACTGTTGTTTCAATTTGGAAATATCTTATCTTGCATTTGCCATTTTGGACTTTGTCTTATTTTGACATCATTTTTCTATTTACCAGTTCTTAAAATATTGATTTTTAATACACGATTTATAAAATTTAATTATGTATACGGTAATATCCGAAATTTATTTTTAGAATTTAGTTAAAATTGGAAAGTCGAATAACTTTCGCACAATCTTCTACACAATTATATTCATATTTGATATATTACTGATATATACAGAGTGTCCCATAACTCGCGATCCCAATTTTCATGACATATTCCTAAAAAAAAAAATTAGATGAAATTCCTAAGACGGAAATATCGAGATGAATCAGCTGGTCGGAAGTTCGCGCGCTTAGGGACGGACATCGTACAGTGATGAAGGTGTTTTTGTTCTTGAAATTGTCTATTATGTAATAGCATTTTATGAGTATTAACTGTATATTGTATTTATTATTTTTAATATCCTGCAATATTTTTATATGGATACCAGCATGTCCGTTTTCTATGTTAAATAGATTCAATTAATGACTTCAATATTGTTGTATATGTAATTACTTTACCTTTATAAGGAGTCGGCAAGGGTGCAAGGACATCGTTATCACTGTGCGATGCACCGTCTCTGAATGCGCGAATTTTAGATCGTCTGGTTCGTCCACTGTAAATGCCTCCCATTTAAAAAGTGTTGCAGCCTCGACACCTTCGTCTCGGGATTTTCGTCTTATTTTTCGCTTAGGAATATATCTTTAAAATTACGATCGAGGTTGTAGAACACCTTACGGTTGTAGAACACCTTGGATATCTTGCACAATTATATACTATAGAAAGTAGAGAACGAGTTCGCTCTGTCACGACGAGTAGTATGTAACGATCGTATTCCTACATGTACCGATCGCAAATAATTTTCGCGTCAAGCATCACATTGACGAAGCAGATTTAGCGCTGTCAATTTCTGTGTCTGTGTCTTAAAAAAAAAGTTTCCATCTATTAACCTACCAAGTTATCTAACTTGCCTACCAATCAACGAATTGTCTTAATGAATCGCGTTAAAAATGACGCGTCATGATGTCTGTTTCAGTCTGACCCTGAGCGTAGAGAGAAGCTCGCTAACTCGACTAAAAGGTACTTTGTGACTGGTTATTGACTGTTGTCTTTTCCTCTCTCTATTTCTCTCTCTTTCTCTCTCTCTTTCTCTTTCTTTCTACATGTATATGTATGTATACACACATACACACAAACATTTTTACGCACGTAACTGTTTTATTATACGCGCATATACACATACGGGATAATTATGTGTTGATTGCAAGACAATGGGAGATTTGTAAGTCTCTGCATACCCTTAGATTCTACGCTTGCGTATCAACTAGCACAACATTATACGTTTACATTGCAATAGATATAAAACTATGTTATCAAAGTATCTTACATAATCAATATCAAACTTGTATTAATCGTTTTTAATTACCAATTCATTTAATCCTTTGATAAAAATACGCTTTTCACGCGAACGTACATAGAGATTCGTCAACGAAATACCATATCGAATCCTAATCGTTCATTTAATTCTCATCATTATGGGATGTGTGAACTCTCAATGAAAAATGGACATTTTAAAACTCGTATTTGTTATTAAAAGATTTGTAATGAAATTAAACATTTGTTCCATATTGGTAGGTGTCTGTACCGAACAGTCCGTTCAGTGCATTTGACGTGCACTCCAATTATTTTCGTCACGCGGGATTCGCTTACATCACGAATTATTGCGTGCCGAAACCTCTCTTTGTCGTATTCTCCAATGTCTTTACGAAGGGGCGACTCTGTACACTGCGAATCACCGATGCCTTCCCACAGGAATCTACACGCATGTAGAACACATACACATTTTCCATGTACGGATATGCAAAGTGTATAAACGTGTTGACACGTGCACAAATCCATGTGAGAAGGCATCAGTGATTCATAGTGTACAATTTTGTTGTATGTACAATTTGGCTGATGTGCGAGTATTTCCTGGTTAAGTTCGATGACAGCTCGTGACTTTGTATGCGCATGGACTCGTGCATAAATACTGATATGCTCGTATCAGGAGAATCATACGATCTATGATACTATATATTTTCTAGTCATTATCGAGGCACGGAGGTTGCTGACGGTGAGACTTTTTAAAAGGGCAGAGTCGAGACGCGTCGAGGTCTTTCCGATTTCGCACGTGCTCTTATTTTCGCGCGCGGTGTCATCATCTAACACGAATGACGTTCTTTCTCCTGCTCCGCTGTCGATGTCGTCAAGACAGTTTATCTGCCTTCATGTATGTATCTGGGATATTGCGCGAATAGGAAGGCTTATCACTTCTTACAGACTTGCGTATTTTTGTCATAACGTTTAGCAATTTTCGTATCTCTCTTTTTTAACCCTACATGTGTCTATCTTTTTTATTCCCCTCCTCTCCCGTCTTTCCTTCTTCTTCAACCCTTCCATTCCTCCCTTCCCTTCCTCTCTTTCTCTCCACAATTATAATGTAACCATTTATGTTAGTAATCACGATAATTGTTGTATACTTATAATTAAGTGCCCAAGAAAAATACCAGAGAGCGCGATAAATTGTCATCATAAATTCATATTCTTTTCCCCTTTCTTCCTCTTTTTGGTTTTTAATTACATCTGTGTTTACATATTCTCCGTTTAATCTCTATTCGTAATTGGAACGTACTGTATGACTCGATTTCACACAATTGGATTCTCTTTCAGTCTCGCGTGATTGGATGCCTGATTAATTATTGACGCATTCCGTTATCGAAACAATTACATGGAATTCAATGCACGAATGGCGCGTATGTAAAATGCTTCATTCATGTTTGCACCCGACGGAAAAAGTAGCATTTATATTGGAAGCTCTCTTTCTATCAATTTCAAAGGTTTTTTTTTATGGAACTCGCGCGATTCCATTCGACATTATTAAATTTTACATATTCGACGCAATACTCATTTAAAATTTTCATGAGATAACCGAAATAATTTATACACAAGATATTTTTATTTCTATTTAAAGTGTAAAACCAAGAATTATCAAAATGATGCGAGACGCAATGGAGATGGAATATAATCAGCTAATGAATATGTTGCTCAAATATATATTGCATTTGACACCGTAAAATTAACTTCGAAGTATTTTTTTGATAAGCGCGCTTTATATATTTTTTTATGTATAGACATACGTACACCCACTACAGTGGTAGCAGTATTTTCACTCTGTTGTGTCGTCATGTGGACGGATGTTAGATTATTACGTAAATAGAGTGAGCGGAAACACATCCTGGTTATCCCTTATTTGCAACAACGTCAGCCCATACATTTCCCAACCTGTGTCATCGACACATGTCCAGATCGAAATTCGAGACGTACCGTATGCAAGAACAGGACATGTGAGGAACGCACCTCACTGACATAATAGCAAGAAATAGCAAGAAATAAAGAACGCAAGAAGAAACACGAGAAAGCTATATCGTAATACGAAATGAAAAGATTTTATAAATACATTTAGCATTTAAGCAGCACTAAAGAAATACAAGTTCCGTTATTAAACGGGAATTGAATAATTTAAGCCGAAAAAATTACGTCGATTAATTCAAGATCCTCTGTTTATCAGGCAAATCCTCCTTAGAGCGAGAAATCCGCCTGACGTCTGATTGCGACATGGTAAAACGCTTGCGCTCATGGTCGCAAGAATGTTATGTTTTAGCACTAACGACAATATATATATATATATATGTGTTAGATCGATGTTGCATATTGTGTTTCTTACCTATACACATACATATATATCCGCCTGCAGCTATGTGCACGAACATCGTTGATGCGGTACTATCATTGACTGTCGTGCCAAAAACTGATCGTTCTATCGTCCACTTTATTTTGGTACTTTTACTATTGTTGCCGGTAACAAAATGAGGGGATCTTTTCCATTTTCGATTCTATAGCATACGTTGTGTCATAAGTTGAGTAATAGCCCATTCATTGGTGAGTGTTTCTTTTTTTTTTTTCAGTTAATTTCATCGCATTTACATACCAAATGTACATGCACATAAATATATAAAGGAAAAGCAACTTATCAATATTTATTTAAAATACTAAGATCCATGAGTGTATTTTACACACACACATACACACACGCAAACACACGCGCACGCACAACCCGCACACGTATTATGACTCTTACTGATATCAATTAAATACCCGAACCAATAAAACCTGAATTTACTATACATCTTTTCGGATATAACGATTATTATTATCAGATTATGGACTTACGATTATTCAGATTAGTATTGCTTGCAAGTCGTTATCACGCACAGCACGATTCGTGCGGCGAATGTTTCATTTGCTGGAAACTTGAACGATTCAGTAGTATGATCAGGACTAGCCCGCCTAGTCGGAACAACGCTTATATTAAACGTCGTGTTGAGAATCATGTCACTTTTTCTTCTTTCTTTTTTTTTTACTTAACTCTCACCGGAGTCGAGTCATTCCCTCTCTTTTTAATCCGAACAACGTAATTGC
>NW_011967236.1:203306-244215 GCF_000949405.1 Vollenhovia emeryi | reverse complement strand
AATTAAAATGGTGGTAACATTCATATGACACGAGCAAACGAATTGCAGAATAAAATAAGTGCATTATAAAGTAATTAATTTTCTGACCCTTCATAAAAGAGTATTGCATCTCTTGAAAAAGGAAACATAGCAGTTTAAAAACAATGACCGAGATTTTTCGTTCTCTGTATAGCATATTTTTCATTATCTATGTATATATAACGTCATATATGTATATATGCATAATAATTCTCTTTATGAAGTTCTTTGCCTGTCCGTCTGATTTATCTGCCTGTTAACGGCCGCCTTATTCAAGTTAATAAATATGCTACTTTTCAAAGTTAAAGTAATTATTTCGTCTCTATATCTACTTAAAACTTTTTTCCACATTTAGAAGCATCATCTGTATTACGTAGTAAAAGCAGATATAATGGTTGGAACCGGGTGGATAAACAGACGGACGGCCCCTTTCTTGCTAAATACGTAGTACGGTCTACCTAGCAAGCTAGTTGTCGCTGTCTGTCTGTCTGTCTGTCTGTCTGGCGATCTGTTTTGTTAATCTGTTCTTTTGTCTTTATTTAACAACCCCATTTATATTCACCCATTCACGTAACAATTTCGACGATACAGTCTCGACGCGGCTCGGCGATCCAAAGAAAAACTCAACAAATTTTCAGAACTAATTAAAATAACTCTCATTCCAGGCAACTAAAATGACACAATATATCACGGTATATCCTTAACGGATAACAAAGCAAACGACATGATTTGCGATGAAAAGTTGATCGAGCCTCTTGCTTCTTTCGTATGTTTAAAAAAAGTGGTACTTCACATTCGATCTAAGGAAGACGAGACGGAATGTTGCGTCGGAAATGATATCTTCGATACATTCATTTTTATAGACACGTACAGATAAAAGATAAAACACAAAATTGAAAAGATCTCTTGAAGAGACGCGTTTCGTGTTGACAGCCAAGACTGCCATTCGGACGGAAATTTCATTCAATTGTCTTTGAGGAATGACATTCGCGAACGATCTATTTTACGGTTATTAATTACGTCTTCGGGCCCGAAATAGATGTAACGATCGATCGGTCGAGCCACGATCAAGGCTGCCGTCTAAGCGTGCACTATATAATTTAGTTTCATCTCACACACTTGATATCGTTTCCATATTACTCACTGTCACACGGCCAATGCTCTGAGTATGTCGTATGCTGGATGGATTAATTGATTTACCTGATTGATCAACAGTCGGCTCGCGTGGAATATATTAATTAATCGTTTGTGTCCTTTCCGTACGGTACTACACTATTATCGTTGCGATGTTGGTGTTGTTGTTTAATACATCTATATATATTCTAATCATTGTATTGATGTTGATGTTGTTGTTAATTTGATGTTTTTGATGTGTTGTTTAGTCGTTGTTATCTTGCTGTTTGTTTGATGTTTGCACTATATTGTTGCACTTGGTGTGTCCACGTACACACACTTACATACGTATATGTATATATCTCTTATCACGTATTATACGTACACGTATTATCTATGCCGTGCACAAAATAAATTACTTCCGCCATTAAGAACTTTATACTATCCATACTATGTCCAACCACAGATATGTATATATAAGAGTTATTTCAATTTTGTATTCAAATACATCTTATCTCTCTTGCCGTATATACTACGTTAATAGCATCAATAGCATTAATGGCACATGACACAACTGAGAGATCTAATTGATGATCTAATTTAATTATAGTTTTTTTTAACAAGTTTCTACTTGTGTAATATACATGTATATGTACATAGGGTGTCTGGTAATGACAGGATCATCTCTTACGGGCAGGTAGAGTGAATTACATACTGCATCGAAGAATCCTTTTCCGTTTTGCAAGTTTCTCAATTAATGAGAAATTAATTAATAAAGATGCACGAATCAATGTGCGTTTATGCGATTCGACAGTCCAGCGTTATTAGATGCGTGGCGAGGCATTGGGAGGAGCTCTCTGTAAATTAAGCAGAGCACTCCTCCCAGTTTCTCGCCACACGTTAGGCTAATTCTTCCTGTTAAATCGCACGGATGTACACCGACGATCGTGGACTTTTCTTAATTAATTTCTCATTAATTATTGAAAGGAACTTATAAAACAGTAAAGAATTTTTCTATTCATTGCTCAAGTTTACACTACTCTACCTACCCCCTTCGGGTGTTGCACTTATTATCAAATACCTTGTGCATAGATATTATTTTATAAAAAATATTATTGCAGTTATGAAGCATCTCGTGATACGGATACTTTAACTAATTAACTGTAACTATTGTAACACGCAATATATATTTTAACTCGTATTATATTAAAATGTATTTTATAAACGTACTTTTCATCCATTCGGTCTCACGCTTGGAATGCATCATCCAATGCATACGTATATGTGTATGTATGTACGTCATAAATATATATATGTGTATACATATATTTATGTACAGTGTTCCAGAATTATTGTACTTTCTTTCACATACAAATTCTTCGACTTAATTCTCCGACGTTTGGTGTTTCTGAGCTACAGTAACAATTTGGCAGCGTATTCGATCATTAAATCGACCGATAAGAATTGTAGAAATTTAAGCAAAACTTTACTCCACTTCCAATTTAACGGTCAAAATATGACCCAAAAGATCTCGAGTTAAAAATAATATTAATGGCGATTCTACGTGAAATTTTGTCCGGAGAAATAAATCGAAATCTATCGAAGAGTCCGTGATTGAAAGAAGCTATGATGGTTTTGGACTGTAATCTGTACTGACGATATAAGCCGACCAGAATTTGATCGGTTCTGTATGCGTCACTAAAACCACCCCCTAACAAGCTCATGGTAACAACGACTTTTTCCTTATCTAACTCTTTATCTATCTGTATACATATTGATGCGTGTGTTAGTTACGAAACTGGGCTAAGCTACAATGCCGTCGAAAAGGGAAACGGTACGCGGCGAGATTTAATCGAACACTTCACTCTCGTAAAGCTTAAACACGGTAGCTCTACGACACTCTCTATCTTTATGTGTAACTTATCTCAATTTCGTGATTCGGTACGAACACGCGTACGTATATAAACATAATTGAATGCGATCTATTATCATAATAAAAAAATATGCCTACATTAAGCGTAGCTAGGCTGAACATAAATAATTTGTATAACAGAGATTATTATCAATTGTACAATTATATGTCACTATCGATGACAATCGAGATAATGGAAAAAGAAAACGCGATAGTCCTAGATGAAATTGCGTCAAATAAATTGAAGCAAACTAAATTTCGGTGATAGGTGAAGACTCGTTAACGACTTGTAATTCGGAAGAAAAATGCCGTTTCGCGTATTGCAAAAGAGATCGTAATGCCTTTTAAGATAGGATTTTCGTAAATAGATTGCGGTAACGTAAATGGTTCATCCAATTTCGATCAAAAAGAGAGACAAAAAAGAGAGAAAGACAAAAGTTAAGTAAAATAATCTTCTTTGCTCGTGGAAAGGTAAGGAAAGAACAGGCGTTAAGTTAAGGGGGTGGTTTATCGTGACATCGATATCGTTAATCAGACCAGATGATTATTGGGAAATGTGTTTCAGGATTGCATTCGCCTCACGAAGGACTAACCGGTGGCTCCGGTCAAAGTATGCCTGGACTCGCTTACTATCAGCCGGAACATCCTAGCTCTACAGGGGTAGTAAAGTATCCTGAGAATGGACACGACACTCTTTCAGACTTTGTGACGTTTGTCTGTCAAGAAGCCGAAAACACCCAGCAACTTTCTCAGGTAATAGAACGGACGATAGAAACATTTAGGATTATACGCGATGTCTTCTACTTTTCGCGTGTTATTTTTTAACAGCAGAGTCTTGCTTTGGATTCGACATTTTTCTTAGTACAAGTATCGGCGAATGTTATTATTTATCGCAGCTCTCTAATCTTTAGCATCGTATATTCTTGCACTAAATTAAGTTTCAAATTTTAATTTTATTAATATAGTAAGCTCCGTCTGAATGAGTTGAAAGATTCGTAGCGTACTTGTTTCCCCTGAAGTTTTAGTTACCTTTAAGTTACTTTTCGAAAAGATCTCTTTTCACCAATTGAAAAAGACCCCCTTTCAATCTTCACTAAAAAGTTCGATGTAAAAGCCGTTAATCATCTCGATATATCTGTCAAGGAAAAATCTCTGACTTGAGGAACACATTGTTAATTGAATACGATTCCCCGCAGACGCAGCTAACCGGATCGCGCACCGGTATACAAAAGTTCCCGCAGTATTATCCGAGCTCGATGTTACCGCCGCCGCCACCTGCCCCCATGGCCAGACCAGTGGCGATAATAAGATCGACGGGCGAGCTAGCAGCGACGACCGCCAGCTCGCCACCAACATCGTCCACGTCGCCCACAGACCCAGCCGAGCTGGGGCCTAACCAGGAACAGATGACCGCCGCGGCGGTCGGCCTAGTCGGTTCCGCTTGCCAGAATTCTGTCGAATCCGCCGGACGAAAGAGCCCCGCCAGAATTCTCGTTGCACCGCACACCACCAGTAGGGAATATACATTTGCTCATTTTCACTCGCAACCCGGACAGGTAAGCCCTTCATACTACTATTCCTTTCTTGTCGAAGACCCGATTCGGTCTTAGACATTCCAGTCGTTTGCATATCATTCTCTGATCTAAGCTAATTTACATATACCATTGTTATGGCCTGTTTTCGCTGTTGCAGCAAATATTCACGTATCCGACCATTAGCTCAATGTCTGGGGTAATTTCACCGACTAATTTGTCTCTATTCTCGTCTCCTGTTTCGGTAACGAGACCGGTAGCTACTCAAAGGTCGGTTTCTAATGTCCCACCGCGTTGGAATACCGCGCCATTTATCAATTTGGAAGACGATTATAACATGATCGCACCGATCATCGCTGGGACGAACAGCGAGCCACCGACTGCCATGGACGAAGGTGAAACTGAACCCAATGTCTTTAGCAGCATTGAATAGCGATATAAAGTATACTTCTTGTTTGCTTAAAATACAAATCTAACATTTCAGAACGGTATTTTCATCCTGTGCACACGAGTGGCGTAGTGGATAAAAATGGCAGTGGTAATTTAATAGGCAACGAACTAGGAGTAAACACAGATCCTACATCGCATCATCATCAACAGCACCCACAGCAGCAGCAGCAGCAACAAGTACAACAAGCATCTTCGCAACAACAGCAGCAACAAGTAATGGCAGATAAATCAAGCGGGCCTAAATCTCCTCCGTGACAATGGAGTCTGAGAACGGAAAGTCTCGAAAGACTCACAAACTCATCGTGTTTGTCAGGATCGGTACTTAGAGTTGCATATAATAATTATGCCGAAGTCACGGACGAAGCCGGGTTCGAGAATAATTGCCAGGAAGCTATGCCTCGTATTCAATTACGTGATTTAAACTTGCGGAAAATAGAATGCTTAAGAGTTCGATCTTAATCTATACATTATAAAGTGAGAGAATAAGAATGCTTTTTAAGGAATGCGATTGAGAAAAACAAAGAGAGATCCGTTGATTCATATTTATCAGAATGGATTAGTACTATACAAAGTTTCATATTGTGACAACCTAACCAAGTATTCTATAGTTAGTTTATCATGCAGTAGAATGCGCGACGCTTAGAATAGCTGTAAGTTAACGTCGCCGTGCATGCCTTACCTTGCTCGAGAACAGAAACTTGTCTGCGTACAGTATCGTACAAAGAAATATTGTTCAAGCTATAATGTAACGTATTTAGATAAAATGACAAATTTCAAAGTTTCAAAAGTTGGTACAAACAGCTGAACACGATATTACTATTGTATTGTTTTGATCTGTAGATAATTACGTAAACTGCACTTGTATCAATCGATACACGGTCCACACATGAGTTACAAATAATGATCTAAATCGTTTTTCTTTTCATTTCTTTGTCTCCTCATCCCCTTTCTTCCTATCTCTTTCTCTTTCTCTTTTTCATAGTTTTTATGGCTCGAGATATACAAATGAGAGTATCCGAGTTCGCTTATTCACGCTATTTAAGCAATTCTTTCGAAGCTCGCGACCACAATTGTTGCGTATTGCAATATGCTAATTTTCCAGTGCTGCATTATAATTAAAAAAAATTCGTTATCGTCAGCAAAATTATTATGATATGCCCGCAAATACGTTCTTTCTAATAAATATAAAATTACAATGTTATTTTGTTTTCGACGGTAATAATGAAAAGAGGTGTGGAAACTGATTCTTTTTTTTTATGTAGAAACGCGTTTATCTTGTCCTCGCAAACGAAAAATACTCCCCTTCTTTTAACGCGTTATTCGAAAACTTTTCGAAAGATTCCACCCGCGTATTTAAATATTCGTCAGCTGGAATAAAACAGGAATATGTCTATCAACGACTCTTTGTATGTCTGTGCCAAAGTTTCACCTCTTTTTCGAAAAATTATTCTTTTACATTTATTTCAGATCTTGCGTCACATTTTTGAAGCATAAATATATGCAAATTCCGCGTATTTCTATTTTATAGAATTAATTGTGTATTGCGTGTTTAAAGTATAGGCGAGTAAATACGGATGTAGCTTGAACAAATAAAACTTATCTCGTGTTCGCGTATCAAGGTATGTATGAATACTTCATGAGAAACGAATTAGCGACACAATAGTTTATCCGTCGAATAATGGAACTACGAACCATTTCTAGAGTTTTCCGTGCCAATAAAGCAGCACGCGTGCGCACCATTTTTTTTAAATAATGATATTAAATTAAGAACTTCGGATTAACGTGAAAGGAACGTTGGTGGAGAAATGATTCCGCCTTGTAGATCCGTCAAATTCGTACGGATTTACTGATTTACGAACGCGTGATATTTAATAGTTGGAATAAACATAGCATTATCGCGTAATACTCAGGATAGTACTAATATTAAAAAAAGAAGAGAGCTAATAATAACTAGTCATGAGAGACTGCTAATTAGAGACAAATGGATATGTATCGTTTAGTAGCAGACATTAGGCGCTTAATTATTTAAATATGTTATCGGTGATATCGATATACATATATCGAAGGGAAAAAACAGCAGTATTGCATTGAATATAACAGTTATTACGAATAAGGTTCGACTTTTGTATAAATTTTGTTTTCAACAATAATGAATTTTGAGCAACTAAATACATTGAGAAAAGAAATGCAAAAATATGAAATTACTGCTACGAGTTCATTGTATATTATAAAAAATATTCGATTAAGTTACTAATAACTAAAAAAAATTTTTCCGTTATCTCGTAAATGTGACAAGCAAAATGTTTTTGGTATACTCGTAAGTTGATCAAATATTTCAGAAATAATATTCTTAATTTATAAAATTAGGTTTCTCTTTTTTTCATACAAGTGAAAAAGACTTACTTAAATTTGTTTATGTTGCCATCCGTAATCAAAAGAATATAAATGAAATAATGAAAGCAGTTGATTTACGTGAGCGGTATGTTAATAGCCGTATATGCCTTACATTCATACATATAACGAAAAAGATCAATTATCTTATACTAATATTATATTATTATCATTTGTTGAAACAAACAGCTGTACATGTTAGCGTTTTCTTCTTTAATGTGTTCGTTTTTTAGCTTTATTAGCGTTTTAAAATTCGAAGATTTATTTGAGGAGATTCATGATAAGAGGAGGAAAACTATATTTAAAAAATTATTTTTAATTGAATATTTAATTTAATAATACAAATTTTTTCTAACGGTTAACAAGATATATATTACATTAAATTTTATCATAATCGTAATATCTCATAAAACTTATTTTGATATATTTTAATTAATATATTTTGTAGATATACAGCTCTGCTGTTTCTTTAAACGGCAGATAGATCATAAGGCAAGTTTTCACTCTTTTATTAAGTTAATTCCGGTTGATTCTTAAGAATAACGTGTTATCGTTATAATTTTCTAATCAATATAATGTTGAAACAATGATAAAATTGATGATGAAAAGGAGGAATCCAACATATAAGCCATTAGAGAGGCTTTTATCTTTATCTTATTTTTTGAAATAATTTGTTGAATGTTATGTTAGTTACTTGCACATTACATCTGACATTCACATTATCTCCAGTCATACAAGATAGCTAAGAACAAAGAAAGTAAGAACATAAACAATATTACATTGAAATTAATAATCTAATAATATTGTTTTACGATATTAATAATAGCTGTAAAAGCAATTTAAGGAATACAGGAATTCTATGAGATCTCGTACACTGTCTAAAGGTTGACTTGCTAATTTTATAAAGATATATTTACTATGTTGTGTATGAATTTTTCTATATGGTCTCGTTAATGAAAAGTCAATTCAATTTTTTTTTAAATATTTTCTTAGTGTAGAATTTACAAATTATTAAAATGATCTAATTATTTATTATTAATTCTGTATTTCTTATATCAACTCCGTTTAAATTAATTAATAGTATCCTATAAACATTTTGCAAGCACTGTCAAAACGAACAATGTTGTTTAAATTTTAATGCATATTTTCTATATTGATAAAAATAGTTTGTATGTATATTTATTTTATTGGAAAAAACGAAGAGAAATTTATTAAAAATAGAAATTCTGTATACATTATTCCACTTTTTAAGGTAAAATAATATTTAACATTCTGAAAGATACATATAAAACTCTACAGTATATTGTGTGACGAAATAATAAATTACGCAAAAAAGGAAGAAAATTATTTAAAGAAATTTTCGGTATTCACAAAAACAAAAATATTATTGATTGATTAAGTAACAATACTAAATATGCACGTTAGTTCATAATAAAATTAAACATGTTGGCGCAGTTACTTGCGATATTCATGTCATCATAACATCACATTTACAATTACTAGTTATGTATTGAAGATTATAATGGCGATAAAATTGTTCGATATTATTATTAACGTCACAACTAGGCTTATTATTACACTGTTGCAACAACAGTTATCATTACTAGTGTTACCAGTAGTGCTATTACTATTAATTTATTACTTTTAACACTTTTACGTTACAATTAAATACATTATTATATTAATTTTATTATTATTTCTATCTCGTATTACTACACTATTACTACTACGTTTAAAGAATGTTTACTGCAATGTTTATTGCTGTTACTACCACTATTAATATTCGTATGTCTACTATTTTTATTGTAATACTATTTAACTATTAATAATATTATATATTATATTAATTACATCATCAACAACAATAACAATTACTACTATTACTACTACTACTACTACTACTTCTGCTGCTACTACTACTACTACTACTACTGTTACTACTACTATTAATATTACAACTAATGCTACTACTATTATACTATTATTACTACTGCCACAATTGCAGCAGCTGCTACTATTATACTACTATTACTATTGCTACAATTACCACTACTATCACTACTACCTACACTAATATTGCTACTACTACTATTATCGTACTTATCATTCAACCACTACTATTAGTATCATTATGACTACTATTAGTACTACTACTACTTTCACTACAACGAATCCTGATGCTGCTACTTTATTCTCTACTCTAGTCTACTACTACTTCTCTACTATTAGTACCACTCTAACCATCATTACTACTACCATTATTACTACTATCACTACTACTACTACTACTAATCCTACCACCACTACTACTGTTACTACTACTACTATTACAACTACAACTACTATTATTATTACTACTGCTACAACAACTACTACTAGTACTATTAGTCTGATTACCGTGAACATCATCATCACTCCTACCACTACCGTTACTATCACCACTACTCCTACCACAATTATTACTAGTATTAGTGTTACTGCTACCATCACCACCATTATTACTACTATTAGTACTCTTGCTACTCCTAGTATTATTTTTATTGTTATTGCTACTACTACTACTTCTACTATTACTACTACTACTATTCATACAATTACTACTACTACTACTACTACCATCACCACCACCATTACTACTACTATTGTTATTACTACTACTATAACTATTGCTATTACTACCGCCGCCGCCGCCACCACTACTACTACTACACTACTACTACTACTACTACTACTACTATCGCCAGTACTACTACTAATACTACTACTGCTGCTACTGTTGCTGCTCTTACTACTACTATTACGACTATTACTACTATCACTACTAATACTACTATTAATACTACTATTGTTACTATTACTATTATTGCAGGGCATTAATGAGATCATTTTTCGGTTTAGCTTAGTGTAGATGATTGGCTACGTTAATATGGTTTATTGTCGTGACCAATAAACACGCGCCTCAACTACACGTCTTCACCTACACCTATACCGAAAATGGAACTCATTCATGTACAGCATTGTACTACTATGATACTACTGCTAACACCGCTATTATTACTACTACTATCGCTGGTTCTAGTACTACTGCTACTACTATTACTATTACTACTACTACTACTATTAGTACATCACTATCACCACCACAACAGCATTACTATTACTAATATTGCTACTATCTCTATTACTATTATTATTACTATTGTTGTTCCTGTTATATTATTCTTAGCGCTACTATACTTTTACCACTAAAATACTATCGCTATTACTATTATTGTCACTGCTGCTGCTACTGTTACGATAACCATTAACATGATACAACTGTGACTCTCTACTATAACTATTAAATTGCTGCCTTGTGCAGTTAATACCACTATTAATGATTCTATTCTACTGTTCTACTATTCTTATTACTATTGTAATAAATTTATGCTATTATTATATAGCATATTTATATTTCTATTATTAGTATTATTGTTACAACTATTACTACTATTATTACCACTATTAGTACCATTGTTGCACAATTGCTATAATTATTAATTATAATTATATTATTTCTCTACATACAGGCCCACTATTAACAAAGTGTCTAAATAGTCAAACTTGCTAAAGCAAATTTTATCAAATGCTTGTTCGAATGTTTATATGCAAAAAGATACTAAATTTGATTACAAACTCTATTTTACCAGACGATGTCGACAAATTGTCAAAAGAAATACAACAAATTCTGCTGACATACCGTGACAACAAATTGTCACCAAATATCAAGTAAATTTTATTCCATTCGAGTAAGCTTTACTCAGAATGTGGCAATAATTTGTTGACATCATACTATGTTGTACAAGCCTTACTCAGTTTGTGTGCCAATTTGCGTTCAAATTATGTCCGCATGTTTTGCTAATAAAAAATGATCTGATCGCAGACGCAGATGCTATAGTATTGGCACCACGTTTTGAGCGAATTTAATGTCAATTTGCTAACATACTTAATGGGATGATTACTACAATAATTATTGTACGAATAATTACTACCACTGCGTTTCTAATATTATTGTTATTATTGATATTGCATTGTTACTATAATTTACATTACTTGTTATTTATTTATCTATTGTTGTATCTATATTGTTCTTTGTGCAATTATTATCAATGGTATAGTTTCAGTATTAATTATTATTGGTTAAAATCTTTTGATATTATATTAATTTTAGAAAAATTAATTTTCAAAAATTGTTTTTAAGTGGTTGAAATAAATTAGATATGTGACAATTTCGAAGCATATACGTGCAAAGGAGAAGATAATATCGTCGATACACTACCCATTTTTTAACCACAATAATAATATAAAATTAATCAATAATAAACAAGTTTAGGAACTTGAATATGTCACATGGCTTAAAGATACACACACACACACACACACACACACACACACACACACATCAAATTTAAGAAAACAGAGTGGTTCGGGATATGTACATACATCACAAAACACAATTTATTTCTCTTGATCGTGAAAAGAAAGAAAGGAAAGAAAAAATATGTATATTTATGTTGAATAATGTTCTCTAGATTAAGAGATTAATAATCTAAAATTGATTAAAAAGTAATAATACAAATAACTTTGAAGTAATAATATAAATGGATATAATATTATTTTTCATAACCAATTTATGATAAAAAATTTGTAATAGTTTAAGGACCAATTTATCAAACCTAAATGAAATTCAAATCTTACCACAATTCTTTTATCTCCTTAATCATAGTTGTTCGTATTATAATTTTTGAAAACGCTATTATAATTTTCTTAAATACTTTTAATTGTAAAGTTTTAATCTCATTATTTAAATTTTAACAAATTGTTAAAAGTTGTGATATGTATGAAAAATACAAATATTACAATTAGTATGTCGATTTTAAAGCCTGGATGATAGAATAGTGTGCCAACTGATATAATAATATAAGTTTAGAGAGTGTAGATTTATTGATTAGTAATAGTCGCAATAAAATACATAAAGACAAATACATGAAAATCCGATATAATAAATATGAATCTAATGTGATAGAATAGTTGTACGAGTAGTTAATATTAATAAATATTAATTAATGCTATCATTAACACGCATGCAACATGGCTAATACTCGAAGATTTATAACCCTTGAAAATATTTAAAAAGATATTAATATTATCTACAGAACATAATTTAATTTAAAAATCTCATTTTTATATCCGTCGAAGAAAAATATCTATTTTGCTCTTCTTCAATATTATATTCATTTAGTATTTGTTAAACAGAAGTAGTCTCTATTTATATTAAAATAATTTACGTGAGAAAGAGTTGTGTTATTTTCTGCTTTATAGTGATTAAAGTATTTATATAAATTTTGTATAGCATGTCAAGTTGCCTTGAACCGAAAGTGCATTACTAAATTGGTTCTTCTTAATCGTTGCAAACAGTAGATGTGGAGTTAAAATATGGATTACACGATAAATTAAACCATTTGATTTAGAATAGAAATCAAGAGTCGGTGATTATGACACGGGGCATAATTTATTTATTATAAATAAATAATCGTCCAAAGAAAAAATAAAATTAATAATTTTAAATATATTACCATTTATACGTATAATGTGCATATGTTAAAGACACAATATCAACACATTAACAGATCATAAGTTTGCATTTTGTCATTGTACTTATCACGTATTTATGAGTAATATTTGCCGTGGAGCAATATATTGCTGATAAATACCATATCACGTACCCTATTACCCCCTGCTTTCGCATAAGATAAATTTTATACGAAATCCAATACAGAACAATTTTTTTAATTTAGCAAGCTAAAGTGTAAATGTCAGATCTTGATGAATTATAAGCTTAATATGGCAGAAACAATGTAGTAAAATGTATAAATTATTCATTTCAAAGTAGTCGAAACTTCAACTCGAATGTGAATGTCATTATCCTGAGCCACTCATAAATTGCAAAAAGGAATACACTAGTTAGTGTTAGAATTAGAGTGATCAATCGCACATGGAAGAAGTCGATTTGCTAGTCGAGGAAAATTTTAAAATATGTACGGTCAGAAGTTTCAAGTCCGGGACAAAGAGAAAATCAACAAAGGGCCACATTAAAGACTGAAAGCAACGTTAAATGTATGCGTGCGTATGTCCATGTGTATATGTGTACGCTTGCAAATGATACTATAAATATTCATTTTTTTCCGTTTCAGATTTTATTTTATCAAATAATATCTTCCATTTCGTTATATTTTTGTATCTATGATTTGCGTTTTCCTCGCATCTTTATAAAAAAAACGATCTTTCTTATAATATGAACTACAAAAAGAAATTTTTCTTTGGTTTAAAATTGTACAAATATCTGATGTGGTTAGCTCTTACGTTACTTTAATATGGATTTGAGAGATGATATAATAAAGGTATTGCTACCGAGATAATGTACAGCTTTTATAAAAATATTATTTTTGGTGTTGTTTATATATTGACAATGTCATTAATAATTACAAAATTATAACAGTAGCCAAAATTATTCTAAGAAATAAAAAGATATTTTAATGATCTTAAAGGTAATAAAGTAAAAATTTCTAAGCGAATAATAGTAGATGACTGCAGAAATCAAATATGATACGATTGGCAACGTAATTGTGTATGAAGATAATAGCATACCTAATTTTATTTTTCCGTGCAGAAGAAATCAAAGTCCTTTTTTTTAAAATCATATTTGCTAATGGTGACAAAAACCGTGACACGGCATTATCTTTGCAACTAAACAAATAGAAAGTGTTTAATTCGACTGGAAAAAAACATCTCTCTAAAGAGTAAACGTTACGTACAGTATAAGAAGCGACAATAGAGTAAACTCTTGCATCATGAATTCGATGCAGTGTGCTTTCTGAGATAGAATAGTAACGATATCTACGACTTATAAAATAGTAAAGAGCTAGATAAGATAGTAAAGAGCTGTGCGTGTGTACAAGTTTAGTCGCGAGAAATAACATTGGGAATAAGTGTTATAAGATTATAAAATGTATTAACTATTATAATATAATGCGTCGTAGTCGAATAAATACTAATATACTGATACCAACATAATATTAGACGCAGTAATATGAATAATTGAAATAGTAATAACAGTAATAGTATTAATAAAATGATAATAATGATGATAATAATAACATTAATAACACTACTAATAACAACAACAATAATAATAATAACTACACAAAGATGATGATAATAATAAGAGCAATAATAGTAAAAGTGCTCTTATTGTAGTTATTATTATTTATCAAATATTTATTTAGCAAATAGTTGTGTAGTATTATTGCAAAACGTAGAATGGCAAATAGACATGCAAGACATAGACATGCGTTATTAAGAAAAGGAGCGTCAAAAATAAGATTAAGATAAAGATTAGCGTTAAGATAAAGTTGTTTTACAAAAAGTATCTTGATAATATGTTTGCTTTATCTCGTCGAGATTGCTATATGTAGCAATTTCGATTGCGTTTGACATATACTTATAATCAAGTAAAAAGGTCTACATATACACAAATGAGCGAATCTACACGCATCGCGCGCGCGTGTATACATATACATACTTGCATTACTAGGCATAGATCTTTTCACTTGATTATTTATAGCCGAATAGAAAGGCTTACAAAGTAGCAGAAAAGCGTAAGGTGCGAATTGTCATTGTAATCTAAAAATATAGAGCACAAAATTTTCAATTTAGTTTTATATACATCTGCAATTTTTATTCAACTGATGATAGAAAAATGGCGATATTAAAAATTGCCAATTACTTGAGAAGTTGTTACTTGATAATGAGTTCTAGGATTAGTATAGTATAAGAATAAATAAAGCGCTTATCTTATTCGACTTATGCAGGGTATGCGGTAACAAGTGGATAAAATTTAGGGTGTGATTCTATATGATAAAATAAAGCGAAAGTCAAGTATAACAAAATTGCGGCCTCGCAATTTATAACAAATTTGTGAAGACTGTTTTTTTTAGTTACAAATGTTCGAAAATTCGCGATTTTACACGAATTGACTTGATTTTCGCTTTATTTTATTATGCACAATCGCTCTTTAAATTTTGTCTCACTTATTTTTGAACACCCTGTATAAAATTAATGTCGAAATGTCAGAGCAATAAAATGTAGGTATAATGACGAAGTTGTCAACTAAAAGCGCTATTGTTGCACCAACGCATCGAATAATAAAATTTATAGTATAATATTTAATATTTGACATTTTTGGCAAACTTTAAAAAAAGCTTTAAAGATTAATAAGACAAGGTTTACTAGAAGAAGGAACAAATGCTCGTTTTTATACCTTTTATCGAAAATTTTTTATATAGCAAGTGTCGATACGCGGCCGAAAAAATGTTGTTTTATCAAACTTAATTCATAAGATATAAAATGTAATATTTTCAGAAATTATAAAGCAAGAAAACAAATGTGCAGGAAATTTGTGAATTGATGATACACGCAGTATCCTTTATCTTATTTATGTCAAAAAAGAAAGATAGGTCCTTAATAATTAAAAAGTTTTCTTCTTCTCTACTCTAAAACCCTTCTCTACAGTCTAAAAAAAACTCTTCTCTACATACGTATACTATTATTTATACACATATACACATATTAATAAATAAATATTGTAATTATATTCTATATTAAAACATATAATTTTGCTAGAACGTATGTATGTGTATTTCATGTAAGACTATATGCTGGCTTTTATAAAAGAGAGAAACGAGAGGATCATCAATAATATATTATGTTTAAAGCATAGATTTCTC
Organism: Vollenhovia emeryi; assembly: GCF_000949405.1. Lineage (NCBI taxonomy): Eukaryota > Metazoa > Arthropoda > Insecta > Hymenoptera > Formicidae > Vollenhovia > Vollenhovia emeryi. Next base: position 227,974 of record NW_011967236.1, on the reverse strand, counting down.
TGCAAAATTGTTATTAGAATTTACTTTTATCTTAAGGTAGTACAATAAAATTGGAAATTATAGAGTCTGCAATGCAACCTAAAAATTTATTTTTGGAAGTAAGCTCACGATACATACGTACAACGATACAACATAACAAAATTTAAGCAAGATATGCTTTTTATCAGGTTTACTATTTTATATGTTTATGTTTATATTTATATATTTATATATGTTTATGATGTACATGTGTTTTTTATTAACTTCATTCATTGATTTCTTGTTACCATTTTAAAATCGGTACGCAACTCATAAAACAATTGCATTAAATATATAAAAATGCAGTGATATCGATCAAAATTATTTTCGAGTAATCGTTCCTTCAATAAAAATATTCGCTGTCTCGCAATGTGTTTTTATGCTGTCGCTACACATGTAATTCAATTTCGTTCGGTATGTAAGTTACGCAGGGTAGTTGTCATTATTTCTTAATTGAAATTCGTGCACATTTTTGTGACAATGTCCGACAATGCTTTTTTTATGAATTATACGAACGATATTCACGTTATATATCAGGGATTAGAATAATTAGAATAATACGCCGTTAGAAACAAATAATAAATACCACTTCGCAATGATGAGAAAGAAACACGTGCAGGAGATAGGGAAAATCTATTTGCACACGCGCGAAAAGCAAGCAGAGAAATAGAAAGGATTCACGGTGGTGATAGTGATGTTAAATGATATTAAAAAGAAAAAAAAAGAATATTGCGATACGTCAAATTATCTTAGAGCGCCTCCAGGAATAAACTCTTTTCCTGCAAAGGAAAAGAGAGGAAGAAAGCAGAAGAATAAGAGTTCTAACGTTAATAATAGCTATAATATTGGTAAAGGCCGGTATTCTTTCGACACACTTAAAGTTAAGAAAAGAAAGGTTTCTCTTTATAACCTTTCTGCGCCAATGATGCGTTGTGTCCATACTGTCATTTATATTAATATATATATATATATATATATATATATATAATGTACTATATATCCGACAATATTGATTAAACTTCTTGATATTATAAAGGCATATGTAACTTTTTATTTACCTACTATAAACCAACGTATTTTATTTCGTGCATAACCACTTTGTTCTAATAATCGCGTGCATTTAAATCAACGAAAAGATTCCAAATATTGCGATTCTACTAATAGATAGGTTTATATTACAACAGAATAATCAAAAGATCCATCTCGCATTTCCTACACCTTCCCTCATTGTTTCCTTCTGCCATCACTATTTCCTTTCAAAATACGTATTTATTTTATCTTAAAGATTGAGAGATGTGATTGGAATGGGCGAAAATTTCTAGGCTAAATCACGTTAGGTTTTCAAACGAGAGATCCCAATTTTATAAATGCACGTGTCTCGATCGGACGTCGACCCTGTGCTGTGCTATGCAACGAATGGATGGATGATAAATCTTTGGCAGTTTCTGGGTCATCGCCGAGAGAAAATCGTCATGTCGTGAAGTATCATCGTTGAGCAACACGCTTGGTGGTAGTGTCTCCCTGGTAACCGCGTTCGACTTGAATTCGTCCGAGCCCGGCCCTTTTGCGTCTCACTCACGTGGCCCTTCTATCTTTAGAAAGTCGTTTTAAATGGGACACGACGATATTACGCAATAACAGATTACATTACGTTCATATACAAATGAACGAATTGTTCATTACATTTATATATATGTATAAATTTACGTTTATTACAATTAATATAGATATTTATATAAATAAATATGTAAGAAAGGTATGTATAGTATGTGTAGGAAAAATTGTAATCTATAAGAAAACTTAAATATTTTTATATGAAGAAACGAGAAAAATCTGGAATTTATTTTAAACTCAGGAAATTGAAGAAAAAAAGCTCGTGTTTATTGAATTACTAATTACGTGCGACGTGCAGGATTAAGCGTCGTCGGAAACATGCAGTTGTCAACCGCGCTATCAATCTGTCAAATGAGACAACTTATCGCTTCCGGGTCGAGATTTAACGGGTTAAGATGATCGTTCCATCTTTTTTCTTTTAGTATCTATGTCGACACATGGCATCCCGAGTATTACATAATTCCAAGAGGAGAGAAATCGGACGAGCCGGAGAAAGTTACTAAGCCCTTTACTTAGCGAAGACAGCGGCCTTGAGGGATAACACACCGCAAGCGCGATGCAGCCGATGGCACACATTGTTGCACGTGGTATATTAGGTCATTGACTCTCTTTTCTTCGTCCCTTCACCCCCCTCCTTCCTTCCTTTCTTTCTTACCATTGGAATCTTTTTTCTACTTTCTACTTTGCTGTCACCGAATAGTGACTCCTTACAGTCTATACGCTCTCTAATCTATTGTCTGGATCTAATCTGTACGCGGATGTCTCGGACCTTGATAGCGCTCCAAAGGTTGTTGAGCTTTATATCACAAAATTACAAAATTTGTAATATCGACACTTGATAAAACTGTCTCGTCTCTATAATGTTTACTTAATACCGTAATACAAGAAAGGTATTGACTGTAATATCGGAATGTAATACCAGTACTGCACTACAATTTGAGTGATATAGCTTTCTAATTTACAGTGTTATTTACGAGTGCTTGGTAAAAAGTTATAATTGAAATTAAGGCAGAAGATGAGCTTAAAAATGATGGGAAAAGTCAAATTTTTTAAAGTTGAAAAGAAAAATTAAATTAATTTAATTTTCTTTCTTGTAAATTTTGAATAACCTTTGGGAAGTAACTTGTAACGAAGTTACAATTACATTTTTTTCAGTAACTCTAACTTAACTTCGTTCCTTTTTTTCGTCTGTAACTGTAACTTAGTTACATTTTTTAGTAACTAATAACTAATTTAATAGGTCAAACTAGCGAGACCGCCTTTAGGTCCGAGCAAGATATGTTGGTAACCCAATAATTGTAATCTCAAATGTAAATTTATATACCGTTTTCCACCTTGTCCTGCGCGCCGGTTTCTTTTCGGACATAACAGTTTCATTTATAATAGATTGAAGAAGCATTGTCGGCAGTAAATTTACAAACTAAAATCGATGAACGGTTCCTAATTAGTTTAAAATGCTGTATTCAACATTTCAATACCCCCCTCCCCGTACTGTAAAGAAATCTTATTGCGAAAACTATTGCCTCAGCCGGGATTCGAACCTTCCAGATAGCAGAAAACACTCCTATGAACATTTTAAGAATATTCTTCAAGAATATTTGGAATATTCCATAGGTCAGTCTTATACAGGGTGTACTAAAACCACCGGATATCCGAAAATTTTAATAACAAAATGTCGAGGCTATGATAGTTTTTAAATAATAAGCGATTATATTTCACAAATAACAGGTCTGAGATTTCGCGCGCTCAGGCACGGCGACATGGCGAGTGATAAGTGTTCCTATGTGTTTCGCGAGCGAGCGAGAACCAAACGTTTAACGGGACAGAAAATATTTGGGAAGACGATGATCCGGTTATTTTGAAAACTTGAGGGTAAAGAGAGGCAGGAGACTAGATTGAATCTAACTGAAAATTCCACGTTCACTCAGAATATCGGAGATCGACTAAATCGAAGGATATCAGTCTGATCAAGATGCTCATCATAGTGAACCCCTCCCTTTTATTAATAAGACGTTACACAAAGTTAACAAAAGAGATGGTTAAAGATAACAAGAGGAACAATTAATTCGAGAATGAATCGTTAAGTCTGTTGTGAAAGTTGTCACTATGCTAAAAAGGGCGATATTCGTAGGAACACCTTTATCACTTGTCGTGTCGTCGTACCTCAGCGCGAAATCTCAGGCCTGTCATTTGTGAAATGTAATCGCTTATTATTTGAAAACTATTATAGCCTCGACATTTTTTTATTAGAATTTTTATCTAACGTTAACTCAAATAATCGCATGGGCGTCATGATGTCGTACCTATCATTAAACTAACAGGCAAAAGCGATACACTATCTAAATATAGAAACAATCCCGATTTCTCCCAAATCGGTTAACGAAATGCTCGGTCCCGATGCTCATATGATATCGATAAGAAACTGGTTCGAACCCGGGTCGTAAATGTGAGTCCCAGTGGACATGGGCCCCGGGGCCCGAATAAGCGCAAAACAAGGGTCCATCCGGAGAATAGAGAGGGCTCGCGTTTCGCCCGCTCCGCCGTTTCGGTTTCAGTGCGATCACGCAACTCGTTTCTAAGGTCGTCGTCTCTCGCTCGCTCTGGCATAGCTTAAAACAAGTCGCGTTGAGATTGGTCAAGGTACGACATCGTTTTAGACCCGCTCTTTTGCTTGATCCCTTCCCCACCCCCCTCACTTCTCCTTTTCATTTTCCCCACTCCGCCCCTCCACCATCCACCATGCCGCCGCCTCCGTTGCTGGCTCAAGCTGGTTCGTCTCCCCCTTCTACCTTCCAGGCGTAGCAATAGTCTCCGGCCTACTCTGCTCCCATGCCCCCCCAATGTGTAAGAGAGAGAGGGGGGGAAGGGGGAGGGAGGTGGGGGGGGGGGGGAAGAAAGAGAACAGCTTCCCTGCTGAACGCGATGTAAACCCCGTTTCGGAGGAATCGCACGAACGAAACGACGCACGTGTTTCCAGGAACGACATCCAGTGTACACAGGACCATGCCATTCAAAACTGATTTGAGATGTCGCAGGTGTTTTTTTAAAGAGGATTTTTCAGGCTCTTTTGTGTATTGTAAGATTGATCGTAGATGTAAACAGAAGTCGCACAAAAGACTGACTTAAGTATTGAAGTTCCAACCAAACGTTTATCCAGGGTTGGGAAAGTTACTTTATATAAAAGTATCTAGTTACAGTTACAAGTTACCAATTATGAAAAGTAACGCGTTACAGTTACTCAAAAAGTAACGAATCGTATACTTTGCAGTTGCTTTCTTGCAATGAAAATAAAAATATCAAATCTGCACTTGAATTGTAAAGTGTCGATAAAGGCGTTTACGTGCGAATGCAAGACCTAATGCGATCTGTGGAGGTTAAAAAAATGTATAAAGTAACTATTAATGTAACTATTAAATTAGTTACTAGTTATCGAAAAAAATATAACTGAGTTAAGTTACAGTTACAGATGGAGAGAAAGCAACGAAGTTAAGTTAGAGTTACCAAAAAAAGCATAAGGTTACTATATGATTTTCTTGCCATATGTGGTCAGTGGTTTTATTTTATGTAATATTTGTTACATACAATAGCGCTTTATGCAAAAATACGATTTATATGGACCACTTTCGTAACTTTTATCGAATAAACATTTATCAACTGAAAGATATCATTTAATTTCATTTGTCGTAAACATAGACAAGGATATAGGCTTCTGCTTATGTCGGAGGCATGTAACGAGCCTACCATAATCCAATTTGCTATCTCCGATGCTGGAACTCGTGACCCCTCTCTGTAAGTATTGATCGCCAAATTTTCGTCGCATCTCCCATGCTTTTAATGTCGCGCTTAGTGTCAAGGTCTTTTCACGATACACAGGCATGCTTCATACGAAGCAATCTATGTATATGAAAACGTAATATTTGTATCAATATAAATTTTTGGGCCAAGTATCTACCAAATTTGAATTTTGAACAAATAGATGTACTTAATTATACAAAGTACACAAATAAACATGTACGTATATGCACTGCATACATACATACCAATATTTAAATTACAATAGTATCAATATTTTAATAAAAACGTGATGGGAAAATTATTCGACGTATGGCGATAGTTTATTAAAGGTATTACACAACGTTTCGACCGAGAAGTCCGGTCCTTTTCAGGTGAAAAGCTTCTTGATTACATTCTAAAGTCAGACAAGTGCCAACTAGTCGAAATCTGAAGACTATGAAATTGCCGTGTGTCAAAAACAGAGTCACAGAATCTAATCGTGAAAAAACCTTACACGTTTGTCAAGAAGTATAAGGAGAAATAAAAATTCCATTTTTCATATAATATTGATCGCACTAAACTCGGAATAGACGACGATTATTTGCTGCCACATAAAAAGCCCTGTCCAAAAGATACTTTTAGGCTTTCGAACCTTTCGAATCTGCTGCTGCATCAATGGAACGTATTTATTTTTAAATAATTGTGATTATAGCATAGAAATATTTTCAATTATAATATTGTTATTTCATTATTTACTTAATAACAAATATAAAAATAAATATAGAGTTCGACATTGTTACTCATACTATCGCTATAACATTTCCCTGTTAAATCGAAATAAAGAAGCGGGTGAAATCCATCAGTAGCAAAAACCCATAGACAATTCCATCAGAAAATTCTTGCGAATTCAATTCTGTGAAAGAACATCGTCACAAACGCTTCTATTTCGCTCACTTGTGTACGAGACTATTAGCCCGGAATTTCCCAAAATGTACCCGATTACAGTCCCGTTTCGCCCCTGAAGTAACGTATAGTCGCGGCTTCGCCCGCATGCGCCCAGCGCCGAAACGTCGGGGTTTTACCGAGCTATCTCCATTACCCGAATCAACGAGGGCGTATCGACGAGGGGCTCTATCGCACCAAGCGTCGATCGTTGTGTGCGTAAATACAAGCGAACGTGTACCGCCGTTGTCACATTCCTTTCCCCGTAATTCCCAACTATACATCCACCTCCCCACGACCCTCTCGCGGAACCGGCGGTTTGCCCTTCTCCCACCATTGCCGTAGACTGCACGTGGCGTCCAATGCCCCGTCGTGAGGCGGCCGTCGTGGTTTCCAACCGAACACGTGCATCGCGCGCACTAGGTCATTGCTCTTCGTACTCCGGTTCTCTCTTTCTCTCTTTCTCTCCCTCCCTTCTTCCCTACCCCGTCTGTCTTTCTCTCTCTCTCTCCCTCTAGTAATATTGCGAGTGAGTCAGAACGAGTCGGGGAGCGAGCTGGCAGGCCCGACCCTTCGTCACAGCACTTGCCGCATAGTGTGCGGCATGACCACGACACGCGAAATCGCGCGAGCCGTGCCGCAGCCCGACTCGCTCCTCGTGCGTCGTCCTGCGTAACCATGGAACGCTTGCGAAGTTGACGTTCACAGACCGGTCCAGAGGCTTCGTTTTCGCCGAAACGCATTCGGGATATTACGCGATAAAGCGCGCGTACATGTACTACAGCTCTCGAAAGAACAAGCATAGAGGAGCGGGGAGGGGGGGGGGGGATAGAAGGAAAAATATAGAATTAATAAAGCTGTAATATATGTTGTCAATATAGCACACGCAATAGAATGGTAGCTACGAGAATATGAAACGTATTAAAGTAGTAAACTGGATTGCTTTTTAATTTTGGTTGAAATGTCGAAGAAGTTGAAAGTAAAACAAACAATCTTTGTACGAAATAATTATTAACGCATAAACTGCTCGAAATTTTGACCGTCATGTTCGACACAGCATTCGATGCATTTTGTAACATTTTTCATGGCTAACAGCAGCATTTCTGCTGCTGTCAGTACATTCAACAGCTACATATCCAAGGAAAATGAAAAGCCAAGATGATGTGAATTTGATATCATATTGACCAAATTTATGTCATATTTTAGTTAATATGACATCAAATTGACCTCATCTTGATTTTTCGTTTTTCCTTAGGTAGTAACTTCATGTGTTATTCGAGCAATTTATTTAATAAAAAGATTATTTGTTTTATTTACCCGGACACCCAGTACATCCATGAGAAAACGAATCTAACATAATATATCGCGGGATATAAAATGCAGCGAGCTCCTTTGCTTTGTGTCTAATTTGATCGATATTAATTTTGTTTTCGTATTAGCTCTCGAAATATTTCGTAGCCAGTAAAATAATCTGTATAGCATCCATACGGATTATGTTTTAGCTAAATACTCTTTGAACACATATTTAAGACAAAGTTATAAATATAAAAATTGACTGTAAACTGGCCTTAATGTGCACTCAGTGTGCATTAGTGCAAGCAATCGAATTCGCTATTAGACAATGTATTATTTGCCTTTTTAACTGTTTGCGTGGTACATTTGCATGCCATGTTTCGATTCGGTATTACACTCATTAGGTTTCAATTGCTGTACATATTCGGACTTATAAAAGATACTCAATTCACATGTTTTTGCCTAACAAACGAAAACAAAGTACCTGCGATTGCGTCAATTCCTGTTTTGGCATCGCGGTATCGCTCTATCCTTAGATAGCATAAACACAACGATGTTAATCGGCGCTGTTACGCACACGAGCGCAGGAAGTAAGTTTCGTAAGGGTCAGAGCACAAAGCAACGTAATAGCTTACGACAAAGACGTAAGCGTAAACGATAGCGCATAAGCTTTGATCGATAAAAGTAACGTCATATGTAATTGAAGGTAAGTACGACATACACACAACTTGTGCGCTATCTACGTTTTTATGCTTACGTCTTTGTCGTAAGCTATTACGTTGCTTTGTGCTCTGACCCCAAAGAACGGTACTCGTAATAAATTTCTTCGGGTAAGTATGGTTGTGCTACGAATGTGTGTCACGTCTCTACACATACATCATGATATGTCAAATATAAAATGATTAATATACATATACCATAAGTATGCTGAGACATACAGGAAGGAGAAGAAGGTATTTAATTTTATAATTAAAAATATTAAGTCATATTTCGTTTATATGCAACGGCAAGACAAATAGTGCATACGCGAGATGGCAACTTGTAAGTAGTTTTGTTCATTACGACAGCTTAACAACAACAATATCTGAACTAATTCGTAAAAGGAATCGTAACAGACTAAACGTTGTCTGAACTTTATGTAATAAGAATACTTTTATATTGTTTCTCTATGTGCCTTACAGAGATAGTACGACACAGATTGTGAAATTTTTATTTAAGAAACAACGTCGTAGGAAAAACTACTGTTACAAACTTTGACTGTAGACGAATTTAAACGAGTTTGCAATTGATGTTAATTATTATTATGTCAATAACTGTGGAAGCTAAAGATTTATGCAATTATACGCATATGAATTTTATTCTTCTGACGTACTTTTACATATGTAATGAATAGATATATCTTAATAATTTCTTTAATAATCTTATTAATTTTTTAATGATTTAATTTTAATGTTTCCATGCACAAAATAATTAATTTTATGGAAAATTTAGAGAAAAATATGTCACCGTGCATTACATGTGTGCACGAACAAGCTATGTTAAATGTACTTGAGTGAATTTTACCGAGTTCTCGATGTAGCATATTAATCGCTACGCATTTCGGCAGTCAACACGTGTCTTATTGCGTCCATACAAGGTCGCCACACTGATGAAAACGCAGAATATTCGTTATCTAATATTGATACGTGCCACGCGAGCTTTCAGACAATCAACGTAACTCTTCGCCAAGGTTCGTTTTAATTTAATTCTTCATATCGAAGTGTTACATCGGATTTCTGTCTTTCTCTCTCTCTCTCTCTCTCTCTCTCTCTCTCTCTCTCTCTCTCTCTCTCTCTCTCTCTCTCTCTCTCTCTCTCTCTCTACAAATCCAAAGAGATAGGTCTGAATTATAACATACAAGCTTACGCAATTATTGTATTTCGACTCATTTCGTACCGTACACATGTATTCACGATGCTCTGACTTTCATATGAAATACCTACAGACAAGCTCTTTTGTCTGATATGTGTATGTACACTATTAAACGTAATGTAAAACTGAATTAAACTATGATAGAAAAAAAGAACTTTATCATAATTTTTACTACAACATTTGCTTCTAGGGTTAAAAGGGAGCATCTAATGATGAGTTTAAGACATATACGAACACAAACGCGTCTATGACGCGCAACGTACTTGAACTTTCTACGATTGACTGATTGGGTGGTGAAAGCGATGAAAAAAAAGAGAAAAAGAAATCGTCAGACAATTCAGGGCATCATTGTATCGAATATAATCGAATATAGTCGAATATATTCCGATGCATCTAACTTTCATATTGTTGTAGGAATTTCAGAATTGTTACAGCTCAACATATCCCGAGTGTCATTTGAATACCCGAGATTCTCGAATTTTAAGATACTCGTATCTTTTGAAATCCATTGGAATACTTGTTGCTTTCAAAATTTTTTAATACAACTAATGCTCGAATTTAAATAGAAAAAAATCGTTCAAATTTCAATAAATTCTCTAAAGTTTTCGGAATGGAAATAGAACCATGGAAATATTCGCTCTATTGGAGTAAATATTCACTGTAATTAATGGAGTAAATATTTGCTCCGATAGAATGAGTACTTCACCTCCATGGTTCTATTTTCATTCCAAAACTTTAGAGAGAAGAATAACATTATGTCATTTTCTAAATTTTATTATTAATAATATCATTATTGTTATCGCGGCTATTTGAAATCATCTATATCAATTTCTATTTATCGAATTTAAAAACATTTAATCTAATTGCAAATTTTGTGTAAATTGTGAATTTCGGCCTGAGATTCTCACTTAAAAAAAAAATAGAGAGAATTTAAATTACTCTAGATAGCACAGTGATGCCTGAACTCGATGGTGTATTTGAAAAATATAAGATGAATTTAAATAGAAATACTCGTTTCCTCCTTCCTTTAATGCAATGTGGGTGTAGTCTTTTTCAACCTTTGTCTCCAGCCCCGTTTGCTACCCTGGCCGCTTTGATAAATGTAATGGCAACCACGTGGATCATGCGCTATCTGAGTTTACGAAGAAGGAAAGACAAAGCACAGAACGGTGAAAGCGAAAGACAGACGCGACCCTATGAAGTATAAATCGTTACGCACATACGCATGTACGCACGTATTTGTGCGCGCGCGCGCGCGAGCGCGTAGCCATCAATGACGGATAGAACGTATACCGTTCAATGCCGTATCAAGAATTTGCCCTACCATGGGCAATTTTAATATCATCATTTTCGCAAATTAAATAATAAATTCTATTACATTTTCTAACACACATGAAACCTCACTTTTTAAGGAATCTATTCCTAAGAATCACTTTATTCCTTTTCTTATCTTTCAACAGAAAGATTAAATAACTATTGAATGGTTGACGTACTCTCCTTGTGAGTTCCTTTTCTTATATTTATAGACGCAAAAGTAGAAAAAGACGAAGAGAATCAGTGAACTTTGAAGCATAGCGGTATGAATAATGTCCTACTTTTTCAGTGCTTGAGCGCATTTGGAACGTTCATGCCACCTTTAAATTCGTGTAATTTTGTATTCCAAATAACTAAAATACTTTCTTTATAAAATTTCTGAGCAACAAGGCATTTTTGGCCGAAAAATAATATTTCTTAATGTTATACATAGGTGCTTTTAAATATAATTTGTTAAAAAAAAACGCTAAAACCGTGCGTTTAACTAAATTTGTTTTAGTAGAATCTCTTTTGGAGTGAGATTTACTCGAAGAAATAATGAAAATACTGCCAGTCCGACTGGAGTCAATTGCAATTTCATTTTTTGAAAGAGTGCCATTATTCATTCTTTACTTGGATTGATTCTTCAACTCTGAAAAGAGTGCTTTTGTTTACTGATAAAGAGAAGATTGTGTTTCTACCTTCGCTAAATATTTTGGCGAAAGAGCTCTGGCAAAAGTTGGGGAAGACCGATATTAGAGGAACCTCTCATGTTTATGGGATTTGGTGAAGTTATAGGGCCGCAGGAGCGCTCAACGCGACACTGGTACACGGGGGTTAGAGATTCGCAAGCGCAAGCGCGGGCGCACGTGTGGCAGTGAATCCGTGACTGCGCGCGTGCGAAGAGTCCGCAGGTCACCGCGTCCTTTGCACCCTTTGCGTCGCTTCCCTTCGCAATCCCTATCTCGCTTCCTCTTTCCGCTATCCTTTGTCCCTGTCGCTGTCTTCGTTTTTCAATCTCACGTACTCTCTCTTTTCCTCTCCACCTTTCTTACCCTTTCTCGCTTTTCAGACAATAGCGTATCGCGCGTAGGGGCATCTCTGAAGACAGTATCGGATGGAGCATGTATTAATTTTAAATGCATTTATATGGTATATCTTCTCCGACACGTCCCGAACTGAACAGATTATCCCTTAATCTTATGGAGGATTAAATCGAATTATGTCTATTGTAATATTTTAAGCTACATTTTTATATATAAAAAACCGGGTTTAAATTTCTGTGCTGCCGATTCTTTCTTTTTCATGACTGATGCACTTCAAATAAAAATAAGTATTTATTGTCATTTTTCATAACTGCATAATGTGCAAAGAGATGTCACGGTTTTTGCAAATTTTGGGCGACATGATAGATTTTTGTTACAGTTCACATATCTGATTGATATTTGAACATCTGTCACCGTTGTTTTGTGATCGATCTTGACGAGCTAAACAAGGGATTATTTTCGCGCATGAGTGAAGTGGTTACCATTTATAACAACAATATGCCAATTGATTAGCCAGAGTAATAAGCTTTGTTTTATTGCCTAAGCTTCGAAATGAAGCCACCGGTTGCGGCCTGTAACGCTCCGCAACACGACGGATCAACACGAATCATTGATAAGGTTCGTCTTGTTTGTGTATGAACGCTTTGCTACACGTAATAAGCGCGCCACTGATTAGGAGGTTTCCGTTGGAAACAACAATAGTAGCGTAATGATAAAGCGATAACAAATTTTCGGATTATGCAACGTGGCCATACCAGTACCTGCTGTATGATATATCTTTGTTAATCAAAATTGACATAAACGAATGTGAAGAACTCTAGGTTCTTTAAAGATATTCCGAAGAGTAATAGTAATCACGAGAGAATCAATTTTGCGTATTGCAAATAAAAGAAAATATTGTCTACTGTAAAGCCTTGCGTCCACGATTCGTAAATTTTTCGCAATAAATTGAAAATTAAAATCATTCAGATACTAAATTCTGTCCTGACTGAGAGTGGCGAGGGTACAGCGCGCGCTGGCTACAGGCCTGTGCACTTTCTCGCGCACCGTTGTCCGCCCCCCTCCCCCCTCCCCCCCCGCCTCAGCACTCACCGCGCGCCCTCGCCTCGCGCGCCGTCGTGGCGAATTGCACGCGCGGGTAAGTCGCGCCGACCACGCCGACAGCCTCCACGTGCTGGCAAGCGGCACTCAGCCGCCCCAAATTGTAGGTCGCCGCCGTCGGTTCGCGAAGAACGGGTGCGGCGCGGGGTGCGGGACCGGGTGAGGCGGATGAGGCGAGCGGGCGATAGCGCGATGGCGGGGGGGACGGTGAGGGGAGGGGCTGGAAAGGGAGATGCGAAGAGGAGAGAGCGGTGGGGAGGACGGATCCGCGCGTTCGCGCGTGTGCGCCTCGGCCGTGATCGCTCCGTTCGGCTGAGGAGGTAAACATTGTACAGTACGATTAGCCGGTCTCGCGGCGGCAGGTCTTTCGCTTTTTCGTCTTGTGGCCCGTCCCTCGCGCAGCGCAGAAGAGGAACTCTCTTTCCTTCTTCCCGAATTTACGCGAGTTCTCCCCCGGGTTTCGCCCTCGCGCATCCCTCCGGATGGTTGGACCGAGATCGGGATTCTGCGAATCGCTCGCTGTCGGCGCTGTCACGGGTCTCTCCCTTCCGGATGTCGCCGAAGCGAAGGACGTCGACTACCAGCGCCCGGATTTTGGGTTACTCTAGGGCGCAACGTGGCGCATAGGTGGGTGCTCTTTTTCTCCATCCGGAGGGGACGGGGACGTTCAATCCACCCCTTTTCTTTTTATTTATCATGTTCTCTTTCTCTCTTTCCCTCTCCTTGCTAATCGTCCGGTTAAAAGTGACACCGCGAGTCCTGATTTGCGAAAACTGACTTGAACTCCGCGTATTCTGTTTCCACGTAGTTTCACGAATTCTCTCGACTACTGTACGTTCTTACCCGACCCTTTATGCATTCTTACCCGCGGATACTCGGACTTGTAATCTAGGTTTTTTTGTAGATCGCGTAGATTTAATACGCGCGCGTACAGTGATGGACAGGATTGGTGCAAAACGTTTTTTTTTAATGCGTTTAGGAACTCGAGAAATAGATCGGAAACGCTCAAAATGGTTTTGACATGGCCATCGAGTAAGATATTCCGCGGAGGAGATTTTGGAGCGTAATCCGCAATCTAAGTGCACGTTCCTAAACTCATTAAAAAAAAGTGTCGCAATTTCCATTCTGTCCATCGCTGTACGCACGCACGCATGCACGCACGCACGCGCGAGCGATAAAAAGACAGTTGCCATTAAATTGAGCGGAACGCAGCGCTTTTGACGTGACGTAGCGTATTTACGGTACAGGAGTGAGCTACTTTGATTTTGGATATTAAACGGACGATACTCCGAAGCCACTTTCACGCGACGTAGGGAGAAAACAAGCCGAAGAAGGCGCGCGGAGGAACCAACTGTCATCAACTTTCCGGACCAGAACCGCGCGTCATCACATTCGGTTGCTGATAGGCCCCGTTTCGTTCTCCTGTTTGCATGTACAGGCTTGTCGATAGCAGAAAACATATTCTTACTCGTATAGTATTATCAGTAAAATGGTTTCTAAACAATGTAACTTATGTTAAAATTGTCAGACTATTAAAATGCAGTTAAAGTTTTTAGTCTTAGAAGTTTTTTTTTGAGAATAAAATAGCGCAAACGCGTTTATATTGATATATGCCCGCGAAACAAATACTTGTATAAGTCTTTTTCTTTTATTATATTTATCTACGTGTTAGTTGATCGTATATGTGACATTTAACATTTATTCACCAATTATTCTAGTTCGCGGTCCTTATATTCGTTTGTTTATATATTTTTTAAACATTTTACTCATTATAATAATATAAAATGCATAACTGTGAATTTGTAAAATTACGGGATTGCCCTAGTAGCAGAGTGCATTGGCTAAATATTGGTCCAATGTTGGTTATATTAGAAATGTCGATATTGTCTAACATAAGGCCAATATTGGCCATAAAATAAATGTAAATATTGTACGATAATAATTATATAATGTTAGATTTGTATTGGAAGTGCATTTGCCAATATTTAACAATGTAATAACTATTGGTCTAATATTGATGCAATATTAGACCGATATTGCTAAACAGACACATTGGCTAAATAAGAAAAGGCGTCCTTCTTACAACATTGGGCCAATATTGGGAATACTAGATTTACATTATTTCCCGATATTGCGCCAATACATTGTGCTACGAGTGGATTATTGGGATTCGTTAAATATATCAAATAGGAAATAAAAAAATAAAAATCGAGCGCGGTGACGTGTCGACAAATGTGTATCGCGAATTAAAAAAATTACGCGTCAGCACGTTAAATTTCTCCGTGAAAAAGGTATCGATATCAATTGTTTGTCATTTGAAGAACCGCAGTTAATTATTCTTATGCGTTAGGGTAATTTACATAAAGCGTAAGCAGAAGTCATTGCTAGATTACTCGAGTCGAGGAAAGAGAAGAGCGGTGGCTCCACCACTCGAAATTCGTCACGAGAATGTCTTTCGGGCGCGAGCATCGGTGGTTTGGCCGTAGGGTGAGATTTTCCTTTTCAGCACGGGGGGTGTTTTCGTGGATCAATATAATTTTTGTATCCCTTTTGTGCGTAGCGTTACTCGCCCGGTCGATCAGTCAGAGTTCCATGAAGAAGAGGAACGATTCCCCACAGGAAAAATAGGGGGAATTAGATGAAAGGGAGGTGACGGAGATGGTGGAGATGGAATTGGCGGAGGAGA
Organism: Vollenhovia emeryi; assembly: GCF_000949405.1. NCBI lineage: Eukaryota > Metazoa > Arthropoda > Insecta > Hymenoptera > Formicidae > Vollenhovia > Vollenhovia emeryi. Next base: position 212,296 of record NW_011967236.1, on the reverse strand, counting down.
AGGACCGTAGGGGCGAAGGGGGGACTGGGAGGTAGGGAGGGCAAAAAAAAAAGAACGAAACGTCGTGCGCGATTATCGCCGGACGTGTGCCGCCGCGTGCTCCTCTTGTGATGTAACTCTCGACGTCCTTACTGCGCGCCGAGTTGGACGAGGTCGGTGATCGCTATAAAAAAATGCGACTCGCACACGTGGAGGCGGCCGCGCGGGTTTCGGCCGCGCGATGTGCGAAGACGAGCGCTGGCTGGTAGCGACGGCTAAAGGGGTGGGAGGGAGGGGAGGGGCGAGCAAGCCGGCGCGCAATACGCTTGCAGAACGACCGCCGACCACGCCCGCGGCCTCCCGCGGCCGTTGTCGGGCGATAGCGCCGCGCGCGTGCAGGCGCTTAGCGCCGTACACGCTGTTCGACAATTCATCCGATTCGGAAGGTATCTAAAGATATTCGCAGACACTTCGTATTTTTACCTGGGAGCCAAGTTAGCACTGGCTATATTAGAATTACCGTTACGGTATCTCGGGTCCGTTTCCTAATTTGAACGAAAACTTGACGAATTGGGCGGTACGAGTTTAAAACTGAAGCGACAGAGCGTGGCCTGTCGGATGGTAAAACAGCAAACGTAGCGCGTTAATTCGGTTCGGGCAATAATTAGGGATGGACAAAAATTACTTGATTATTTAAACAGATGCTTTTTGACGATACGATCCGAAGCGAGTTAATGCACCGCACTGTACATCTAATATCTAATATCACGAGTAACTAGTAATCATACCACATGTAGGTGTTTTCCGCAGTTAATTTTCCTACGTTACTAATTTAATAGAAGAAGGCAATATAATTGTGTCAAAGCCCTGCGTCTACTCTAATATTACTCCACTACCAAACATGTAAATAAGAGTACAAACTTAAAATTAAGTATATTGTAAGACAAGCTAATGTATAGCAGAAGCTATAATGTTATTAATTCCATTAATGTTTATATTAACCTAGAGTTATATATGTAAATGAAAAAAAAAGATTAGTAATGGTAGAGTCCTCGGTTCGATCCCGGCTCTCGTCTCGCATATTTTTCCGGTAAGGGAAATTTCAAAATTTCAGCGCTTGAAGGAGTTTAAGCGCCTAGTGTTGGCTTCAGCGTTTAATCACGATTAAGCACATGAATTTTAAGGAATTTTTAGAAATATCACGCTGATATAATCTCACGGTTGAGAGGCGTTTCCACAAAAGGGTAAACTTAAAAATAATATTTATAATTTATAAATTTGTAGTTAATTGTTACATCACCTTAAGACGGGTGACGGCTCACACTGCTCATAATAGTCGTTTGGAACATTGTTATTAAAAATATTATATTTGAATATGCGATTTAATGCGTTATTTATCGTTATTTTTATTACAACGCAGAGTTGTTTAGTTTTCTTAGCGAACGTGATGAGATAACATGTTACGTGTGCTCATGATGCATTTACCCACTTGCCCACTTACGAGCGGCCGTGCAATTACTGTACATTTTTTGTTGACACTTACGGGCTATCTTATCGCGATATTATTCTAAAGGCGATAACGCGTTTTGCAACCATCATTGGGACTTCCATAGCCCGTAAATAATGATGCAGTTAAGGTACGCTTAGTTTGCGTGCAATCAGACGTATGCAATATTAACAGCAACACAATTGATTGTCGACATAAAGGCCGTGGCACACGGGAAAATTCAAGTGAAACTTCAAACATAAGGGAAGCGTCCAGTCACAGTCGAGAACGTAAACAGCTGTCTTTAAATTTAAGCTGAAATTCCGGTTGATTGAAATTCTTACTTAACACGTCATACGTGCTGAAATGTCGTACGGTAGTATGAACTTGTAGCAAGGATTAATTTGCTTGTCAAGGAATAATATAATCCAACTAATCGGACCATTCCAAATGATTTTGTTGCAGTCTTCCGGCCTCGATGTTGGGCTACTATCAGGCGGAGTCCGTGCTGCCGAATCCAACGATGTCAACATCTGCTCCGGGTAGCGGGCTAGCCACTGGCTTGGAGACTATGAACTCGGTGAAGAGCTTGGTGTGCAGTCCAGATCTTACAATATTCGCGACCACGCCAGGATGCAACGGGGTCGAGGCCGCGGACCCGGCCAGCCCGACGACGGCGGAGGTCGGCAAGTACCAGTGTCTGCTATGTCAGAAGAGCTTCGCGCAGAAGAGCGTGTATCAGAGTCACCTGAGGTCGCACGGCAAGGACGGCGAGGATCCATATCGCTGCGATATTTGTGGCAAGACGTTCGCGGTGCCGGCGCGGCTGACGCGCCACTACCGCACGCACACCGGCGAGAAGCCGTACGAATGCGAGTACTGCAGCAAGTCGTTCTCGGTGAAGGAGAACCTCAGCGTGCACCGGCGTATCCACACGAAGGAACGGCCGTATAAGTGTGACGTGTGCGGGCGCGCGTTCGAGCATAGCGGCAAGCTGCACCGCCACATGCGCATCCACACCGGCGAACGGCCGCACAAGTGCACTGTGTGCGACAAGACGTTCATACAGAGCGGCCAGCTGGTCATACACATGCGCACGCACACCGGTGAGAAGCCGTACGTGTGCAAGGCGTGCAAGAAGGGCTTCACCTGTTCCAAGCAATTGAAGGTGCATACGCGCACCCACACCGGCGAGAAGCCCTACACCTGTGACATCTGCCGCAAGGCATTTGGCTACAACCACGTGCTCAAGCTGCACCAGGTCTCGCACTACGGCGAGAAAGTATACAAGTGTACGATCTGCAACGAGACCTTCGGTTCCAAGAAGACGATGGAGCTGCATATCAAGAAGCACCCGGAGTCGCCAGCATCCGTTACCTCAACAGTCACCGACAGTGGCATCTCCTCGCCAACGGCGGTCGGCTCGCCGATCGGACCGGACGTTGAGATCTCCCAGGACGGTGGCAATGGTGACGGCAGCGGCGGCGGAAATCTTGGTCTGGTCGCGATTCCAGCGAGTCCAAATTTACCGAGTATCGCTGTCGACGACAAGGAGAACCTGAAGACTGAAGACTATCCGGACTCGACGTCTAACGCTTATGCCGTTCAACGCGACTTTGCGTACTATCTTTATTCCGGCAACAGGGAGCAGCAGTATTCGCAGCCGTTGATGGCACCGAACATGGCAGAACCCGTGCTCGCTGACATCGACGAGAAACGTTTCCAGGCGAGTGTAGTGGTGAGCGCGCCGCTGGAGCCAGTAGCCCACCATATGTTCTTCTATCCCGAACCGGCGTACGGCAACTTCGGTTTGACCACCAGTAGCAACGTGGATCTTGATGCCACTGACTGTTCGTCCCTCCTGAATCTGCCGGGTAATGATGCGCGCCGAAGGGTCGAGGCCGCCCTGGAGGCGGTTGAGGAAGAGCGCCAGAGGCAAGAATACGGTACCGGGATCGTCAAAGTTGATCGGGATCCGTTGCTCACGCCACCGTGTAGCAATCCGGAGAGTCCGGCGTCGTCGCCCGACCTGGCTTTGGACCTAGCGATACCACCGCGGGAGACGCTGATCTTACCGCCCAGAAAACGTAGTAAGATGATTCTTCAATCTATGGAGAGCGAGTACAGGAGCAGCGGCGGCGGTGGTGGCGGCCTAATCTCACAGAGGCAAAATTCGGTCATTCAGTTCGCGCGGGCTTCATAGTGAACATGCCGAAGCTACTAGCACAGCTTCGCGGAGGTCACTTTAGGAACTGAAGGAGAAGGTCTCTCAGAAAGTATCCTACTTTGGTAATATTGAGAGTCAGAGCTCTCAGGGAGAATCGATCGGTTCCTTCGGTTAAGGCGAGTTTGAAGGAAAGAAGAACCTAAAAGTCACTTCGAGTTTGGGTTTTTCAACGTCAAGTGATAATCGGAAAGTGTACGAGCAACGGACTTTTAGCTCGTCGACTACGAAAAAAAACTATGCGAAACTGCGTCCAGCAAGCACGGGCGGTTTTCCGTTTTCGGAATTGGACGGAAGAGAGATTGCTCACGTGCCTCTTGGGTGAATCCTGAACGAGTAAATCAGCTCGTTGGCCTTGTTTAACTTTCCATTCGCAATCAGCATGATCCACAGAAGAAGCTGATCGCGCCAAGTTAGCTCGGTGATCGAAGCCGCGTTTGTTACTTAATGACATTTAATAACAATTAATCCATCGCGGACTGCGTGTATTTTCCTAACGGCTCATAGGCGACACACTCGCAACGTTCTCGATCTTGTTCGATAGCCTCTTGGTATCTTGAGGTTTTAACGTTACGTTTATGTTAGATGTGTGAGAGATGAAGAGAGAGATACAACATATTCCTCGATCGCAAAAAGATCACATAGAATCATAGATTGTGAGCGTGCATGGTGAGGTAGTCGCGCGTACGCAATACATACAGCTATTAAAAAAACGTAATCTCGTTAAACCAAATTTTTGGGGTGAAAATATAGGTGAAATTTGGGAAGAGAAAAGATTATTTAAAAAAATGGCGAATTTTTTTGAAAAATCAATACGTTAATTTTAAAGCGTGTATTGTCTCATACGCACATTTCACTTCTTTAAAAGCTTTATTGAAAATTTTATGTTGCGTTTAATTTAGATATGCTATTAAAAATATATTATTTATATTTCATATTTATTTTATGTACATGTTATCTTTATATTTCAAGTATATGGTAGATTTATTGTGCGAGGGGTTACGTCTTTTTAACATTGTGCGCGATTCGTATAGAGCGGCCGAGTACCACAAGTAGCTAATGCACAACTTTTATAGTATTCCTCAAACCGAGAAAATGTGCCTGTGGTAAAGGCAGCTCGTTCAAATATAAGAGAAATATGTTTAATATACCTGTGGTATTTAGTATACTTATACATTGTACAGCAACTATTGCCAGCAATATTTAGCGGTCAGTAATCAGCATACAAAATGATTAAAACTATATTTTAAATATTTAAATAGCCGGCCAACTTTTGAGACGATTACCGCTAGCCACACAACTGCCGAATATCGTGGTCAACAATCGAGCATTACGCAATTATCGACTAATGTGATACGATATGGCCGAAAGTGTTAGTCGTTCACAGTATCCGAACGTTCATTCGTTGAGCAGAGCGAGGCAAGGAATTGTAACTTGGACGTTTGCACGTATTACCTCATCGCTGCACGCGAGCGATGTCAGTTTCTTTTTTTAATAATTTATATACCCGTTTTTTGGGTCTAACTTTCGACGTCGTGTAATTGTCATGTGTAATTGTCTAACTCGTGCCGATTGACTCGCCCTTCGTTGTGTCGGATGCACGATCGCGAAGGTCGAACAACTAATCTCTTGCCAGCCTTAACAAGACTGACATCAGTTTACCTCGTTAGCGTCACGATTCATTTAAACAGGAAGATACCAGTGACTGTTGCTATCATCGTCGTCGGTTGAATATTTATCAACTGGTTAAAAGATGATAAATTTGAGACAGGTCATATATATATTTTTTAATGCATATACTATTCTCGGCAGTTTATAAAAATGACACATGCAATAGATGTGCTTATGTGATCTTAATTAAAAATCCTAATACACGACAAAAAATTTACTTATTAAAGATTCAAGACGCGTTCCACAACTTTTATAACAAATAACCGGCCATTGTTCTCAAGTTTAAGAAAATTAAGAATTTTCAAAACATGACTTATCAAAAATTAACTTGCGCTATACTTTTGAACAAATTTATTCCATTGACTGTGTTTTAACGTAACACACCACGTTGTGCATTAAAGTAATAGGTACAAGTTGAGATTTGCTCGACGACGATGTCACTGAAATCTCTCGTGTATCAAACGGATCGGACGGGCGAATTTTTATTCGTCGACAATTTATCAGGAAATTTAGATAAATTTTCAAAGATCCCGAGGCTAGCTTTGCCAAAGTCAATCAATTGTTAATCGCAGGTCCAATTTACTCTTTTTGCCACCTTTCCTAATACTAAAGACAGACAGAAGACTCAATTAAAATCTAAATTAACTTAGAAACGGCCGTGTGGATCTTTAGAAAATTTTTGAACTTTGCTCCCACAATTATACGCTTTTGATTATATTATTATATATTTATACGTAGATATAATACAAATAATAAGACACAGCTTGCATATAAAAGATATAACAAGAACGACAAGTGAATTGACAAAAATGCAAGAAAGGAAATCGAACCTTAATGGTATCGTCGCAATTGTTTATCGCTTTTGTGAGAATTCGAATTGGTCATTATTTAGTGCGTGGAAATTAGTGCGTAATATATTAATCGGCGTAGCCAGACGATACCGCTGCGGAATTGTAAGAAAGAAAAGGGATTGACACATAGCGCAAGAAAGGATGGCGGAGAAAGATAGGGGTTGGAGAAGGGGAAAAGAGGAGAAAAGTGCACCAAACAATTTAATATCTCTGTGATAAGAACTCCATAGTACCAGAGTATTAAGCGGAGCCGAGCCCACTGCCAGAGTACAAGCGTATATGTGCACATGCATGCTAGAGTGCGAAACTACAATGATACATTGTATGACGGTGACGATATACTAGAACAACGGAACTCAGTTTGACATGGGGAGATTTTAAACTTCATGAACTCTTTGTCGATTAAAAAAATTTTTAAGTAATCTGTTGCGATTCCATAACAAGCTCACACACACAGCGTAAGAGGAATTTGATTTATGTTCTATTACTTGAATCATGTGTACCGATTAATAATTCCAGATCTATTGACAGATTTTTGTTTCCGCAAAACGTATTTATTATCTAACAAGCGAATCTTTTTTCGGATATTCTTGGATACCTTAATAAATTATATTCAGATTAACTTGCAAACAGAGCTCTGTCGTAAACGTTGATAGTAACAAAAGTATACGCCCGCTCGCGACGCCTGGCTACCGTACATGCGTGTACATATATGCGTTCATTCAAGTTCACATAACAATAACGAGTAGTGTAACTTGTATCATGTATTTACACACGTAATATTCGCGATCGTCGCGAAAGCACACCGCGCAGCTCACTCTCTACTTACTTTCGATATTCTTTTTTTAGTTGTTTATTACTTTTGAAAACAGTGCAATCGTAATTTTAAGTTCGATCGGTCTCGGATCGCGTCTTATCAATGTATGACTCTTCCATAATGGACTTTTTAGAAATTGTGTTTTTAAGTAATGTAATTTATTATGAGATACGTCAATACAGAAAATTCTGAAGCTGGGATTCGGAACTTGTAACGAAGGAGGTGGATTGTTAAAATGGATTCACGTTTGAATTAACTCTGAGAAATACGAAATTTTAATTTCAGAGGAACTTGAGTTGTCCCCTGGTGGCAATTGTAATTGTATAGCGAACACAAGCCGCGCGGTGTAACGCGAATTGAGAGTGTTAATTATTAAGTATTACATTAATGACGAGAGAAAGGAAAAGTAGTAGCATAATGTCACTATTGCTAGCATAGAACGCCTATTATTATTCGTTTCCTGTACTATTACGATTATTATCATTATTATTATTGTCATTGTCATTATTAATATTATAATTTTATTAATATCAATTATTATTTATAATTACTACTGTGAAATCACGTGCATGCCAGTGAGAGCTATCTTGTCCCAACTGGCGTGTGGAACTGATTATATATAAAAGCATCATTTTTATAAAAGAAAAACGAAACACCATTTCACCGCGCATTTTCCATTTCATTATGTTTGTTGTTAGAATCATTATCCGAGAATTTTTTTCTCGCGAAATCGAATGAGAGCAACCTATTTCGAAGTACAAGCGGAGGCCCTTTCTTAATTTTAGAGCGTTGTAAAAGTTGTATAAAAATTTATTATTGTTTTTGTATTTATAAAATTTAATATAAATGAATAAAAAAACTGTGAGTTTCCAAATGTGTGATATCTTTATCGCCTATTTTAAATGTAAGTATATATCCTTTATCTTTGCATGCATGTACCATATTGCTTGAAATTGATCAAATTTTTGAAAATACACATAATAAGTTATATAAAACGTAGTATTTTATACGAGAATTGGCAAATCTAGATTTGCGTTTGACAAAGCTGGAGTTCGATGCAACGTGTTGCATACACTGCGGGCATCGAGCTCACTTGTTTTCACTCCGAGAGATTTCGCGTATCAAGCACGGGACTGACGTCGGCATTTTTAATCGTAATTTTTTTTTACTGTACGAATATAAGATTACATTTATCAGAGACGGCGTAACATACTAAGCGAATTAAATACGGTATGAAAACGTCATTCTTTTAGGGACGCATGTGTATATAATGAGATTAAAATACTTTTTTCAATCAATTCCGTAATGCAATCACGTATCAAAGAACTGTAACAATATGGCTCGATGTAATGAAGAGTTATAATTTGCGATTATGCATTTCAAAATTCCTCGAAAGAAATGTCTCAACCACGCAATATATGACGTGTGTCTTGTGACTCATTGTGTTTGGGTTTCGTGATTTTTTTAAATAGTTTTTTTTGTATAATAGCTGCGTTCGGCATTGCAAATCTGAGGCATCGAAGTGTTCCCTTGTGATCGAGTGAGTGAGAGAGATCAATAAGATAAAGAGAGAGAGGAAAAGCACTCCGACACCTCAGATGTGTAATGCCGAATGCAGCAATTAAACGATTGTCCCGACTCATATGTGTATGTAGAAATGTACACTAGGAATCACCGATGCCTCCCCACATGAATTTGTGCACATATCGACACATTTACACATATTTTGCATATACAGGGTGTCCTAAAACCACCGGAGGTCCTCTTAATGACAGATTCCTTAGAACATTTCCAGACGAAAATCCTAATACAAAAGTGTCGAGGCTATAATAGTTTTTAAATTAGAAGCGATTATTTTCCACAAATGATAGGGCTGAAATTTCGCGCGCTCAGGAACGGCGAAATGACAAGTGATATAAAAAGAACGATATTCATAGGAGCACTTATATCACTTGTCATTTC
>NW_011967236.1:164836-200062 GCF_000949405.1 Vollenhovia emeryi | reverse complement strand
TTCGTGACAAAGAAAACCAGGGATTAACTCGTTCTCCAACAAGGTTTTCAATCTTAAATGGACAATGGAAAAGTTTCATAAACTAATCCAAAGTCATATTTCCCGTAAATTCTAAAAAGCTCTACCACTCATTTCCGATATGTTGAATAAATTTAATAAAATATTAAATGTAGTAATTATTTTATCATGACCTGTCCATTTTAAGGAAACGAATCTACAAGATATATTTAACTACGATCTACAATCTACGTTCTACTATCTACAATCTACGATTTACGAGGTGCAGATTCGTTTCCTTTAATAAACAAAATTCGCACTCACCGACCTGACGCACAGCAGCGGAGTTGTTGTCTATCTGTAACACAAATATAAAATTTATATTAAAAAACAATATTTAACAAAATAATTTTGCAAAATATAATTTTAACGCGTATCTGACTTTTTATTTAGTTAGATTTAAATATCGTGAAAGATTTACCGCAAAAGATCTTTATCTTAATTTTTTAATTATTTTAAAATTATGGAGAAATAAAATGACTCAACAATAAACCGGAAAACATTAATTTTACAAAACAGGAAAAATAATATTTACCGTAAAGTTGCTCCGCCGGCGCCTGAAGCCTCTCCAAAGCCTCCTCCTCCTCTCAGACTGTCCTCTGGCACACTCGCGAAAACACTAAGATCGTTCGTGCGATTCTACACTCCCGATTACAAAGCTTTGAAATGTCTTTATTAATATCTTTATTAATTAACGAATACTATACGGCACTCCCGAACGCGATGGGTACCTTTGGTTGTCCCGTCTTTAGGGTCTGTACTCTCTAAAAATTAATCAGTGCATCATTACTGTAAATCAGTGAATATTCATTGTTTTCAGTAATAATCCACTGAGTGATTTTTAGAGAGTAACCCTTCAGGGTACTTAAGCCCCTCCACCACGACAAGGTAGTACCCGAGGAGGGGATTATCAACAAGAAACTGTGCAATTATGTGTATAATACTTCAAATTATGCGATATTCGTCGCGACAAATCACTGTAGAAATTAACGATGCGATTTGACATCCATTTTTAGTTTATTATCAATGATTATTCTCGTTTCGAAAAATCTATAACACTCTCGTATTACCGACATTTTATGCATGCAGCACGGAACACAACCAAAATTGGGCACTGCATTACCCGCTTGAAAAATGGGCGTAGAACGGACACGCACCAAGTGGAGACTTTATCGGCAGTGCTTGAGCATGGGTGTAGCGAAATAGTTCCAAAAATGAAAATGGGCGTAAGGCGCTGAAATCAGCCGAGCGTAGGTACAGGGAAAATAGTGTAAAAAGAACATAAAACGCTACATAACCTGACGGTTGAACGGCGTTTTCGTGAAAGGAAAAGAGAACAAAAACTTGATGTTTCTGTTTTTATCAACCAAAAAGACAGTAAGAGAAAGTAGAATAAAGAACCAAATAACAGGATGCAACAAATGAGAATATGAAAATGCTGTGAATGATTTATATGTGTTGTTTATCACATCAAAAAGCTGAATATTTTTCTTAATTGCAGCTGTATATATTTGAATATTATCAATTGACAATTATTGTGAAAGTTTTTTCGAGTATTTGCTTATTACTGTGCAACACGACAAGATGGGAGGCGGAGATTTGGTAAGTTTGTCATAATCTACTGAGATTAGAATGATACCAAGTCAAATGTGTTATTTGCTCTATTTTTACATAAAACACACCCACATAACTTTACAGAATTTGAAGAAATCATGGCATCCGTCTACTATGAAGAATATGGAGAAGGTAAGGAAGGCGGAGCAGCAAAATGTCCAGGAGACTAAACGGATAGCCGAATTGAAGAAGGAGATTGAAATGGAGAAGGACATGGAGGACATAAAAAAGTACGCCATCGAACAAGGTGTGATAGAGAAAAAGGATGATAAGAAATTGGACTGGATGTACAAGGGGCCGAATCAAGTAATCAATAGAGAGGAGTACTTATTAGGAAGGCCAGTTGATAAGGCTTTTGAGCAAATGCAACAGGCAGAAAAAGATATCGAGCTGAATAGGATGCCAAAGAATCACGTTGAATACGGTAAATGTATATGTTTAATGCCCGAGCACGCACTCGTGCGTGCACACCGAGACCCATTTTGTTGATTGAAACGAAGTTTGTGGAGTAATTTGATCAAATCATTTTGTTGACCAAACATGTAATCCGATAGTATAAAACAAGAATTAAATTTTGTTTCATCCAACAAAATGCATGGGTGTGTGCGTAACTGAGTGCGCAAGTTCTATGTCATATTACTGGGTTTTGATTAGTTATTATTTAAAAGCAATTGTAATTGTGACATTTTTATACTAAAGTTCAATTTTGTAATTTCTCTTTTGCTGTATATTTAGCTTAATGTATATATGTATATTGTAACATGTGTAAGTAAATAATAGATATATATCTTTTGTATAATATCAGAATGCATCCCACCTTCACTGCGATTTTTCTCTGGCAACGAACAAGTGGATCTGGCTAGAAAAATACAAGAGGATCCTCTGTATGCTATAAAGAAGAAAGAAATGGAAACTAAGAATCAGCTTTTGAAGAATCCTGTTAAATTAAAACAACTTAAGGAGTTGGTAAGTGGATGCTAATATATGTATTTACTTTTTATGTTGAATATTTATTAACACTTTTGTTATTTATAACAACTTTTGTAATTTATGTAAATAATTTAGCTGGAGAAACAATCGAACAAGAGTAAAAGTCAAAAGAAAAAAAAGAAGTTGAAGCAGAAGGATAGTAGCGAGGATGAGGCTAGATTGGATATTTTGTTAGCTACTAAATATAAACAATTAAAAGACAATATTAGTGAAAAGGACTTGCTGAAATCAATGAAAAAAATAAGTCACAAACAAGCGAAGAAGTCCAAAAGGCATCGTGATTCTGACAGCGAAACGGACAGCAGCAATGACGATACTTCTATCAAAGAAAAATGGTACAAACGACAAAAAAAGCGAAGAGAAAGTACAAGTGACAGTGACAATGACAGCGATAATAGTAACAGTAACAAGAGCATCACTAAATGTGAAAGGGAGGATAATAAAAAGAAATATGATAGAAAATATTCGAGAAATGACACAAAAATAGACGACAGTAAGAAAGAAGTTAGAAGAAGAAAATTGAGTGAAGACAGAAATCCGAATTATGAGAGAGGCAAAAAGTATAGAGATGAATATGACACAAACAGTAAACGACGACGGTATGACAGTAATAGACAAAGAGATGGTTCAAGAAATAAATACGGTGATGAAAAGAGATATTCAGTGGAGAAACAAAATGATACAGTGAGTATGAGAAAACTCTCAAATTTTAATGATGCAAAGTTTTAAATTAAAATATTCGATTTTAGTTATCTAATAGCAACAGACTACCAGTCGTTAAATCTACTTCTAATACCGATTATTTTAAATTCAAGGATAGAAAAGAAGAAAAATACAGATCAAAAGCAAGATCGAGTCTTACTGAGAAGGAAAAGGAACAACGGCGAAAAGAGATGATGGCAAACGCAGTATGGCGTGATAAAGAAAGAGAGAGAAACGTAAAAATATACCGCGAGCAACAGAAGAAGGAAGAGCAAACTACATCGTACGATAAGGATTTTATCAGGTACATTAGACGTATCTTACGTTCAAATATAAATTTTTGTAATATACTTTTCTCATGAAATAAATTAAAATTGAAACTGGACGTTTGTTGTAGAAAACAATTGGTCGTCGCGACAGAAGTGGGTACTATCGCATCTAGAATTAAATCTAACATTAACAACATACAACGTTCCGGACGAGCCATGGATACAAATTTCGCTAAAAGATGACTTTTATGTCCGATTACATGAACTTTATACAATTATACATATAGTACTGCGATTTTTATCTAGAAACTATACATAAATGTAAAAATATTAAAACATATTATTATTACCTGGGAGAGTAAAAATTTTAGTAGTAAATCTTCGCCGGATTATTGTATCATCGCTTTATATGAACGTATAATACATAACGAAATGTATATTGCATCTATATACAATACTTCCATGCTAACATTAAATAATAGTCTCAAATTTAATTTCAATAATTGACTCATATCATTATGTAATTTTACACATTTCTCGAGGCGATTCAATGACATCACTGGGATCCACAATAGTTGTCACGCAGCCGCCTGTAAGAACATTATTAACTATGGCCCTAGCAAGATATCCCGTAGTCATCGAATAATGTGCGGAGAAGAACGACGATTTGTCATCGATATTAGATAAATTGTGATCCTGTGAAGACATAGCAATATAGAAGTTTTTGAAACAATAGATTAACACTTATATGTATGCGTGTATTACCTTGCAGTACATGATAAAACTATCTTCCACAAGCTGATTGAGATCTAATTGTTTCTGAAAACTTAATTCTGGATTTCGAAGCAGAATAGTCGACATGATACTCAAAAGCTGTAATACAATTGGAATAACATATTTATTATATAAAATAAAAATTGCAAAACTAGATCCTCGTATTCTTTTTTTCTCTTTCTCTCACACACACGCACACACACTCTACTTTTATTTTTTCTATATATTGCTTTATATTTCATCTCTTAATCTTAAATTTCACTGCATATCTTTTGCTTTACACTTTTCAATATAAGAGTGTATTAATTATTTTGCAATTTTTACGAATTTTTTTAAATTATTCCCAAATAATGTTTTAATTTGCTGTACATTTTTGCCGTATATATACAATAATAAATGTAAGAAATAAAAGTAGGTATAAGAAAAATTGATCACTTACTTCGATTATAATTTGACGATATTCTGGTAGCTGTATGCGATGCAATAAAGATTCTACGAGGAGGGCAAATGTGAGCTCAGAACGAGTCATGCTGGACAATGTGGTTTGCTGAGGAAGTTCCTGCCCGTTCACTACGATACCACTAGGACAACGCATCAAGACTTCCCACACTTGATTATAGAAGTGTGCTGGCACTCTACACAAGCAACCTTCAATTTTTCGGCGACCGAGCACCGTCAGGCTGTTGGCAACAGACAATATAATCAATGAACATTAAAAAGTTAAATATGATGGGTAATTTTATTAATTATAAAATGACATACTTTTCCTCATGAGCCCACTCCTTTACCGTCAACACTTTAATAAGAAACTGTCGGACTTCATAAGGGCTGTAATTTTCAATCGGCTTGGCATCTTTCACAAACATTTGCAGGTAAAGTTTCATCGCCTCCAAGACCCATCTAAACATTTGAATAACAGTTAAGTGTTTTCGCACAGCAACGATTAAAAATGTTATTGAATGCAGTTGTTCTGTACCCGATGCGTATTTTTAATATCCCTTTGAACATCTCTGGATTAGTACCAATAAGTCGACCGCAATACAATAGAATTTCTTGTTGGAGCACAGCCTGCACTGTATTGTGCGGCTGTATAGTGGAATACATCACCGATTGTATTTCCGCCGGCGTCATGGGTTTGTCGAATACCGTTTCTTTCTGCCCAATCACTCCTACCGCGATCTAACATCATTAATAATATACTGCAAGAGTTAAAACATTGAATGTAGAGCCAGTTTTTCCAACCTCTTGGTAAGCTAATAGTTAAATTATGTCTCTCTTAGTTTTGACTTTAACTTGAAGGAAAAACAAAGACATACATATGATTTAACTATTAGTTAACTTATTAGAGAACAACCGGCAACAACCCATAGAGTTTACATGTATTTAATACCTGTTTTCCTTTGACTAGTACACCCGTGATGAAAGGACTAATGCTGTCTACTGTATGATTCAACAGACTACTGCAATAGCGTACAGCCATCCAGTACCTTAAGGATCCAGCTTGTTGATATAATGATCTCAAATGATCACGAACTGAAAAATGATAAAAATACCCGATTAAATGCAGAAGATAACAATAAAAGATGAAGCTGAGTAAGAGGGGAAGAAAGAGATCAAATACCTGTCACTCCATTGATTTCGTAACTAATCCCTTCTCGTTTTATCAGAATGCCGTACAACTGGCACTTGGCATACAAGCCGATGTTATTGCGAAGTTCGTTTAATATATTGCCATGAGATTCATTTAACATATACTAAAAAACAGAATACCGGTTGTTAGTTATGGATGCTTTCATTTGATCAGGGATTTTTATGTAGTGCCTTTAACATGATTTCGTACAGAATAATCCTTTACGCTTTCGGAATAAGCAATGGCCTTCGGGACGTCCGTGAGACTCTGATAGCCAATATAATCATGCTGCAATTGTTTAAACTGTGTCAAGTCCAAGTTTGTTTCCATTGTATTTACAAAGTCCAAATGTTCTGTGTATAATTAACATGAATTTTATTATGAACATGTTATATTCAAAATCAAAATGACACATATTTCTTTTTACAATTTGCTCAATCGTATGTTTAAAGGATAAACGTCTGTTTGAAAGAAATTGTTTCTCACTTTGTCTAAAAAAAGTGACTCAACAGACATCGACTTTCACTTTTCTTATTAGTCAGAAGTTAAATATTATAAATTATACAATTATTATATTTTATTATTATTCAAAAAATGTCAAAGCATGTAAATTGTCATTTAAAAGATCACTCTAGACTTGGATAGGAAACTTACTAACATTAAAACCGAGCCAGTTTTTTTCACGAACTACTCACTTTGTGCAGAAATCTTAATGAAATCTTATATGAAATATTACCGATGCAAGAAGACGAGATCAGATTTTGCAGTCGGCCAATGCGTACTTTCGTCTTGTCACAGTAGCCTTTCTTCAACATCGCAAATAGGTCTAACATCTTTTTAAATTGCGGATCTCTAAACAAATTTTTCCCAAGATAAGCTCATTTTCGTGGCCAATTGATAAATGTACAAACTTACCGCATGTGTTCCTCCCGTATCAAAAGACATACGGTGGGTCGACCAGAAAGGCGCCAATACTTGCCTACGAATTGTAGTTCCGTTTTGATATCGTCGATCAGTAGAGCCATATCCCTATATAAATAAAACTCAGACACTTCGAAGATCAAAGGGTAGCAAAGCACTGTCATACCACAGACTCTGTATATCTGTACATGCAAAAGAATTCGTCTGTCAATGTTATTTCACATATCATACGATAAATATATCATTGAATGATGACAAGCACGTGCTTTTTAGTTTTACTTCTTCAAAGAAAGAAATATAAATCCATACCTTGCTTGTACCTAAAGAGCCTATTGGCCGTGCGGGTCGTCCCTGGAGATCCAGCTTTTTGTTCACTCCTAATTTTTGGTAAACCTTCACTAGCTGGGTAGACGACAGAATCTGAACAGGCTCAACTTCGTGCGGCGTTTGCGTCTGAATACCATACGTCGCCATCATGGCTTGCAATCGCATAGATTCTGCGATCAGCACTATTTGTACTACCAGGTCGGTGTGAGTGCCCTGATATACAAACGTACAGCAGTGCTCATAAATCACGGCGTAAGAATATTTCTCGAGTCACATGATAATAAAAAAAGCATAGACTCTGCGATCAGCACTATTTGTACTACCAGGTCGGTGTGAGTGAGTGCCCTGATATACAAAAGTATGGCAGTGCTCATAAATCACGGCATAAGAATATTTCTCGAGTCGTATGATAAAAGCAGTAATTAATTTCATTTCATTTATTTTATTATTTTAACTAGCGTGTATGTGACTCTGTATAAGTTCGTGATAAGCTTGAAAATATGAGGCAAATAACAAACTGCAAACAGGAAACACGTGTTAAATACGTTTCCGAGTTAATCTTGATCTTTTCTCTACATCTCATCACATGCTGAATTATAATAACGTATTACTTCACTCATAATACGTTAAAAGACAGAAAAACTAATGCATGTTACATTATACTGTACTATCATACTACAGCAGGCATATACTTTAATTAAATTACTTACAATAGTGGGCTTTGCCTGTGTAGAATAACAAAAAATTATTAACTTTTGCACCTAAGTTATGAAAATTAATTACCATAAAGCAATTAAATATCTTTCAAAATCATTGCGAGCTGGTATACACAATTTGTTTTAAAAAGTTACATAATGGGTTACTTAATTCCAGAAGGAAGGTGTATTAAATAGATAACTGTTTATTTTTGGAATGTTACGACTCAAGTCAATCAAAGTGATAGATTAACACATGTATAGATTAAAAATATAGAACTTATATACTTGAGATATATATATATCCCTTTTTCTCTTTTACCTGGAAAGCGGAATATCTTCCTGCTCGCCTCGGACGATTATACGATGGAAGGTATCGACGAATCGGATCTAATTCGTTGATGTGCAGAAGGCCAGCGGTAAGTAGCTGTGCAATTACAAACATAGCTTGATTCCAGAGATATATCGGCGTAGCTTCTTGATCCACAGACTTAGCGCCTCTCCCTTCGTCGCTAGGTAGCCGATAAGCGCTGCACGGCTCATTCCTCTCGGCTTCCAAATTTTCCACAGGCACGTAATAGCACATAGGAATCACCGGATCTACATCACGCGGAATAAATCTTACTTATGTCTCAGTTATACGATTAACGAAGATAATTTGCAAGATACTGTCTGCGTTACAGGTATCGCTCGGATAAAGTTAAAAACGAAACGTTATTGGTCAAACACCTCCATTCGAATCCTTGTACATTCTTGCTTTCAATAAATTTTGATACTCTTCCACCTGCTCCGTCAAACTTTTGAATACACCATCTATTATCATGAAGATATAAAACAATGGCCATTCACACTCGATATTGTCGAAATCCTGTTGAGGCAAAATGTCAGTTGCTCTATTAGAATTTAAAAGTCAATTTCTCGAAAAAGTTGACCGCGACGAATGCCGCGCGTTTCAGTACCTTGATCTCCCCGGATTTGTAATATCGTCGCTGTTTGTCCTCCAGTACCGTTTTATAACCGTCCCTTCCGAATCGTTTGAAACCATAATTGCCTTTCAGTCTGCGGACTATGCTCGCTTTCGTTTCGTCGTACAGCACTTCTTCGTGCGTCGCAAAGGCAGGGAAGGAGATCGTTGGCAGCAGGGCCGCGTCCACGCTCTATAAATCACGTACCTTTGTAACGATTAGTCTGAGCGTTTTGCACAACTGAAATTGCTTACTTTCGAGCAGGATTCTCTCGGAAGCATCGTCTCAAATATACTACGGTTGCGATTGTGAGCGTCAATATCGACGTATATCACAGACCAAGATGCGCCTTTCTCGCCGAACAAGTTGCAGCCGTTAATCGCCTCCAGGGCGCTTTTCGCAATCCCAATGGAGCTGGCGTGAATCTCGGGCGTTCCGTCGTTGTATCGATTCCCGCGTTCCCACATACCGTAATCCGGCGTGCGGTATGCCCTCTCGACATAGTACACCAGGTTTTGCACAAACGCCACTTCGTCTTGTATATATATAATTTGTAGACCGGAGGAGATCATTTGCACCAAGAATATCAGGTAAAGAGATACGACGTCGATCTACAATGGACGCAACAAATATTAATTGCTACAATAACTGATGAAGACTATAAGGTAAGTCCTGTATTATAAGATAGGATTCTAATGCGAGATATCAAACATCAACGTCCTGTCTCGGCTCTTGTATCCTTTATTACTTACAAAATGTCTAACAATTATTACTGAATGCCTACCTGCAAATGATGATACGCAGTGTCCTTGTAAATCTCATCGCCCGTGTCCAAATGGAACTTGCAGTGCAACGCATAGCGGTCGCATTGGTTCTTCTTGAAGAGCTCTATTCTGGAGGACTGTTTTATCCAACACTCCAGGATGCCCCGCATGCACTTTATCGCGGACTGCCCCAGCTCGTACGACTTTCCACGATCGTCGTCTATGCGCCTGTACGCCTGGTACAGACTCCACACGGCTGCGGCGCAGTATATACTTTCGCGCACGCTGCCGACCTTCCGATCGCTCGAGACCTGCGGGAACAGGCCGGTTATGCAGCTCTGGTAGCGCAGCAATTGCCTCTTTACGATCCCATAATATATGTCCAGTTGTTTCACCGTGTCCTCGTAATTGGATATCTTGAGGAACATTTCGGCGTCTATGTCTATCACGCTACCTTGCCGTATATTTCTGATCTGCGCGATCCTGCAACAGGTGAGATCGATAAGCCTCATAGAAAGTATCTTATCTGCATTATCCCCCCCCCCCTCCCTCCCTAAGTTAACAAACCTCTTTGCGTTTGACGGCGTTGTCACTGAAGTCGTCATTTTATTCAAAATACAAGCGAGCTATTTCTGACTCGGTACACCTGCAGAAAAGCACCTAGTGTATATAGAGGCATTTCAAAATATGCTGACAAATACCGCGGGTCTACAGGTTGCATATGCTATGAATTTTCGGTATTGTCAGTGCATCTCAGAATATCGTTGAATTATATGCGATTCTATAACGACGTAATGTTTCACCGAGCTACTCAATTTCAAAAGCAAATGTACTTAAATTGATATTTTACATGCGAGATTTACTTGGATGGTCAACAAGCAACTTTTTGCCCTTGTGAAGTTCAGTTCGACATTGGTTCGATGTTATTGGGTCAGAGATCATCGGGGCTCTATATATGCATACCAGAATTCGTGCTGCTTGGCACTTGTTGCGCTTAAGGTGCGTTCCGTTTTTCACGCACGCTGCATTATGTGAGAGACCGCGACGTCGCCCGGAAGAACGGACCTGTAGTTCAGCCAATATCAATTGGCCGTTGGGACAAACTGGAGCATGTTGGCGCGTTTTCCTTCCACCATGCCTCTACGTCACTGTTGGCCGCGTTGGCGCCCTCTGGAGTCAGCGGCCATTAACCGCAATAATAATAATAATACTTGCATGCATGTTTTCGTGAACCACGTGGTGGCAGGACTTTTGATTTCGATCAACTGGATGTTAATTGCGGTGAATGATTAAGTAGCTATGCCAGATTCAGTCTATTACGACGAAGTGGAAATCGAAGATTTCGAGTACGACGAGGACGAGGAGGTTTATTGTTACCCCTGTCCGTGTGGTGACGAATTCCAAATATCTCTCGCCGACCTGGCCGCCGGCGAAGTCGAGGTTACGTGTCCCTCGTGCTCGCTTGTGATCAAAGTGATTTACAATCAAGAGCTCTTTCGTGCTAAACAAGAAGAGCTCGAGAAAAAGAGCGGCAAAAAGGAGCTGGCGGCTCAAAGAGTTTAAGGTAAACAGGTTAGGATTGTGTCAGGAAGAATAATGGAAGTTATAAGACACGAACGACCGTGGTCTCTTGGACCCGGTATTCGTAGACCGTTGGCTCAACTAACAATATTATAACCAGACCTAGGACTATGCCGGCCATAAACAAAGGGTTAGTTTTCTGTTCTTGCACTGGTGAACTAGTGCAGTAAGCTAGAATGAGAAAAAATAGGCTTGTCTTACTCCAATTTATTGCACTAGTTCACTAGTGTAGGAACAGAAAACAAGCCTAAAGATAAAGTAGATACAGTTCTCGAACTCTGTGCTCAGTTAGCGATCTTGGATACTGTTGTCGCTATCTTTATATCAGTTCGATGACACAATTATGTCGTGTAATAATTATATGTTAAATCTTTATGCCAGCGTGGCTAGTGTAATTTTATATACAACTTTTTATTATTTCTGAAGAATATTGTACTTTTGAACCAAAGCACGAGTTTGTAAAGCCATTTGGTCGTTGCATAGAGTGATCTGGATTTGTGCATTTTGTTGTACAACTCTTTTTAGAAATGTTACACAGTCCTATTCTAGTATCTTTGAATATGTTGTTAACACTTTTCTTTAATCAATATTACAGCAGATGACAAACCGATAGAAGAAGAAAGTATGGCGGGACGCGGTAGAGGAAAGCCTACCATGTCCTTTTCCATGGAACAATTGGGTATCGCTAAAGGAGAGACGCTGTCAACGCCAGTTCTGCAACCATCTCCACTTTATCCTCCAATGGAGCGCATGCCTGTATTTAAACCGCTGACTACTGAGATGAGTTATCTCGTAGAGGTGCAAAGGGATTTCAGGGAGTATATGCGAGAGGCACCGACCTTCGTGAAACCTGATGTATTAAATAAAGATATTGAACGATTTTGCGAAGATGTTGAAGAAACAGAATCCAACAAATTCAAGCGTAGGGTCGACTACGATTGGGATAAAATGCCGAGGGAGCTGTGGCCAAAGTGGAAATTGCGTCAGCAGAGTGTAGCCGAGAGCAAAACGAAAAAGGACATGGATGTTGTGAAGAAGCTGACAGAATTAGAGAAGAAAGAAAGCGTACAGCAACCTGCGGAAGAGGACGATAAAGAGGAAGGGAACGAAGAGGAGAACGATGAGGAAAAAGAGGCGGAAGCTGTAAAGGACGATGATGAAGCAGACGAGATGGATGATGGGACTGATTATGTGAATGAATACTTCGAAAATGGTGACGATTACTATAGCGAAGATGATAACGATGATGACATATCTTTTGAGATATAAAAGTTTGCATCATGTAATCAGAAAAATCTTGTATCTCAATCTCAGAGACGTTGATCTGTTTTCAGGACTCTCAATACTGATAAGCTATTAATTTTGCATAGCATTATTGGTTGAAGAAAACAGATTAATTAACAGTGCACGAATTAAACTAGACAAAGATTGTGTTTAGTAAATAAAGTACAAATTGAATAAGTGTAATACAGGTCGTCTTACTTCTTTTTCTCCTGTTTGTGTATTAGAACAGATTCCTCCAATGTTAAAATCGTTGTGGTTGCAAGTTTCGTATAATGATGCCTTTGGTCTTTCTTTGCTATCTTCTTATTATTAATCAGCAAGTATATTTTATATAGCCATAATAATCTGCAAGTGTCATAATAAATGAATGCAATCGGATAGTATAGATACAATGTCTTGGGATAAAATGCAATTTCTTGGGATGAATAACTAAGGAAATGGAAAAGGAGCATAAGAACAAAAGAATGGTATAGAGTGGCAATTGTACAAAAGTTTAAGATCAAAGAACGTCTTCAGATTCTTGGCCAGAATCTCCTTTGCGATAAACAACCTTGACAGATAGGGGACGAAATTGTGTGAAATCTCTCGTCTTTCGAATTTAATCGCCTGTAATAAATCATATATCTTGTATGTGCAACTATGTAAAAAATAACACATCGCTTTTGCATTTTTGGAATATAACCATATAATTTCCGGACATAGAATTAGTATCGTTTGCAAATTTAAAAACGGTATCTCGCAGTTTGATATTTTAAAAGGTACTTACAAATATCGAATCGATCAATATTAATGACAATGTTAACGAAGAAAATGCGACGAATGTAACATGTGCTTTCGCTCTCGGTCGATTTGAACGAATGGGTAATGTTCATTCCTCGCAGATTGAAACGTAATCTAACTGATGCCACGTGACGTTCTGAAAATCACAAAACAGGTCAGTTTCTATTCTCAGGTGGGCAGTGTAAGCTTGCGAGATACTTCGTCACACGTTTGAAAAAAGGAAACAAGCCGTAAATATACAATTTCACTCTCGTAGCTTCACCTCTGTCGAGTCGTTCGGATCTTTACTGTAAAATGAAAGGAAGGAACACAAGGGGAAACATTCGCCTTATTTGAATTGAAAAGACATTCCAAATTAAATATGGTTGTCGGATCTTAAGATCATGATAGCTCTACAAATCGGTCTACGAGAAAGAGAAAGTCTTTCTAAATAACATGGAGTTGAACGAGATGAAGTTAACTGGAACAAAATAAAATATATATAGAGTATAATAAAAACATTTATTTTCAATACTTTTGTGATAATAAATTTATTGATATTTAGTAGAAGGAATTTGTAGTGATAAAAGGACTTTCTGTCTCTGAATTGATTAAAACTTCTTATTTAACAGATCAGCGTGAGCTAACGACACAACATTTAACCCAAATGCCAAGCTGAATGCCAAGTGGGTGTTCGCGGCAAAGGGCGCAAAAGAGTATTGGGATCGGCAAACGAATTTGCGGTCGCAGCCAGCCCTTTCATCATCACTCGAATGATACCGTGAAGCATCCGTGTCTATAACAATTGGTGACAATGATAACTCTTTTCGGGAAGTTGAAAAACTAAACAAAAAAAAACCGACATCTGAAGAACGTCGTGGCAGTATCTGAAATTTGTCCCAATTGTTTTCTATCTTTCTTTGGAAATACCTCGGACGTCCTTTAGATGTCTCTTGTACAATTTCGAAAGGGAAAAATCGTCGACATTTCGTTCATACATCTACGCATCGTAGTGGGAGAATCTCGGGAATTATCTCGAGTTTCACGAATCGCGCGACTTATTCTAAGTGTATCGTGCTCTTTTTATTTTTATTTTTTTCTTCAATTCAGTATTTCGCTAACAATTTATTCAACGTTGAATAAGAATACTTAATTTTGCATTATAATCGCGACATCGAAAGCCGAAAGGCAAAGGTACAAAAAAGATCACACTCTCGCACAATAAAATGTTTGAGTAATCCATCGCATTCCTACATGTTAAGTAAAAAATTATTCTCTGAATGAAAAATTAGGCCAACCTTTCATGCAATGGACTTTCAGCGGGAAGCGTTACTGTACGATCCGTGCAGATGTAATGTGTCCCTGTGGTTTTCAGATTTTTCTATACTTTCCAAATAACTTTGTTGAGAAAAATTAATATTTTCCATTCGGGGATGCTCGTACATATGGGAGAAAAATTTTAATCGCAAAAGAGGGAGGGACTTCGACGATGCGTCTCTCTTTCTCCACAAAATACATAATACAAATATAATTGTTGTTGTAACTAAATGATAAAATGTACTGAAGCAATTTAAATCAAATTGAAACCAATTAAATTATTTTATATTGTATCGTAATATAAAATCTGGGACTCACTAATCGATTTGAAGCTTCCACAACGGCTAAATCTTTAGATGCACTGGATGAAACTTGTCTATCTCTTCCCTACGATCAAATCAGCGATAATCCTTATATTCAAAATCGTTATGTCGAAATCACATTCAGGATCGTGCGACGAACGGCGTCAAGGCAATATAATCTCATTTTCTTTCGTAATGAATCCTATCAGCCCGAATCCCTCATATCTTATCCGTCAGATTCTTCGTCAAATTGTTCACTCCGGTTTTATTCCTTTCACGTACTTAGCGTCTTGTGTATTATTATTTAGTATCATTATCATTATCGTTATTATCGTTACATATATGTTGCTTCACTACGGTTGATTGGCTTTTGGACGTGGATCTGGATGGAGTGTGGTGTATACCATATGCGCGCGCGTAAAAGAGACAGAGAAAAGCTCCAAAATTATCTTCTTTCTGTCTCGCGGCGATCTTCAACGGGGACAAGCGAGGATTCCCTGAACATTTATCGGTTCTATCGCGGGTGATAAAAGTGGAGTAAACTGTCGGCAATCAAAACGCCAAAATTCTACGCTTAAATTCAATTAATAATTAGGATCGCAAATAATTTAAATCGCGAATAAACGCAAAGTAAATATATCGTGACACCTCTTCCTTTTCTTAATTTCAATTTACTTATATCTAAAGAAGTCCAAGATATTTATTTGCATTCTTTATCAGATATTGCTGTTTTTAACAATAAGTATGTGCTCGATATTTATCGCGAGTTCGCGCGAAGAATCAAAGAATTCTCGCTCGCCGTCGATTTCCGAATCTAGATTTTCTCGCCGTCGTTATTCGTTTCTTCAAAAAGGAACGTATGAAAGAATATATATTTGCGTAAGAAATCAGACGGAATACATAGCATGCGAATAGGTAGCGTCCATCGTCTTTTTTTGTAGTTTCTTATGTTTATTTTCTCTCAATGCGGGATTTCGATTTATTATCGATTTAGAAATTTGCGCATCCTCGATATATTTGATGTTTCGATCAATCGAGTATACTACCAAATCACGTCACATTATTATTATTATCTCCCTTTTCTTCTTTTTTCATCATCATCATCGTCATTATCACATACACATAGCGACACCTTGTTATTTAATCGTGATGATGTTCAATGCGCTATGCAATTCTGTGTGAAAAAACACTATGCTTCACTACAGTAATTCATTTCCTTTCGTAAGTGAAGACTAAATTGGGCCGTGAATTTTTTGAAGCTACGGTTATGACTCGCATCTCCCGACCATTTGCGCCGTGATACACGGTAATTAATCAAGCATAAATTAATCGTTTTCGATTTTCACAAGACTTTACTACAACACTATTTGGCAAATTTAATTATATGACTTCTTTACATCACTTGGATTCACTAAAGCATGACACCGTATTGTTTTAATTTTAACTTTCTGGAAATACATATAAGTTTTTATAGGGCAAAGTAACAAAAGCTATAATCACAGTGCACTATTTTATCATGAAAAGATATCAATTGTTTAAACAATTAATCGAGCCGCTATGCTTTAAATAGAATTTAATTATGTTAGAAATAATTTACACGCAGCGTAGAAAATGTTTTGAAAGCATATTTTTTAAGTGATCAAGAGGGATCATTTAATTTACCTTTCAACGAGAAAATTATTGCAACACTAACAAATTTCTTCCATGAAATCACATGCGAAACGATCGAGATGCGATTTGGAGCAAGCTCTTTCGTGACAATACGTTAAGAGATCTTTTCTCCATTCGAAAGAAGCTAGTTCATGGTTCTGCCAAGGATTCCACAGAGATCTCTTCAATCTATCTAGTTTTCGATAAAGTTTTTCTGCGTAAAAATAAACAAAGGGAACAGTTACCTTTCAAAAATTTCAAAACCAATGTACCTAGTAAAATAGATTAAACAAATAAATACAAATATCGCGATAACAAAATAAATATTTTACATATATTAAATTTAAATAAATACGCCAAACCTGTAACCAGCTTATCATAGTTATTTTACCGTAAAATATTTAATACATAATTATTCCATAAAATATTTAATATAGAGGAAAGCCCCCTATTATGAGATAGGCTCCTAATGAGACAGCGGATTTTCAACAGCCAATTTTCGCAAGTCTTTTATCGCAACGATTACACGTACGATCTAACAACGAATTTTCCACTGAACAGATTTCACTCCAAAGGCAATAAATGCGTGGTGAAAGCAACAGATGACGCTTATTAATTTAGCAGAAACCCCGCTATCTCAATGTTAGGAGCCTATCTCATAATAGGGGACTCTCCTCTAAAAATTCTCACAGACCATTTAATTATATATCTACATATATATTCACAGAATAATATTTAATAATTCGATTTGGGAAATCCTCAGAGATGCCGAACTTTGTTTACAACCCGCGAGTGCGATAATATCCCATAATTGTATACATACATGTATACATATCAATAATTGTATATTCTGTATATAGACTTATATAAAACGCACGAAGCGGTTATTCGAAAGCTACTCGTTCCCGATTTTGTTTATTTATAGCGACAAGCCATTTCTGTACTTGTCGGCTCGATACTTGGCTCCGAGTTTTATCAATGGAAAAAGAATTCGGACTTAACTACGTGGATCCCGCGTGTTACGGGATCATTTTAATATCCTATAACGTTAATGTTTTCCATGTAAATGTATATTCGTTTAGATACCGTCTCTATGTCAATGAGTGAGCGTGCGTTCATGTGTTTGTGTATGCGTGTCCCCGTGTGTACAATGAATAAAAAAGAATTTTATTCACACAACTCAATTTTGTTGGTATAACTTTGCACGAAGAAAAACCGTATTACTGCACCGCGATTTATTTCACATTTCATTACAAGTGAAAACAATTTCACTGGTAAAAACCCTTTGCAACATAAAATATTTTTCTGTCTTGTATAAAATTATTCCAAGATGGGACGCACAGATACTTTTCTTATTCATTGCAACTCATACAATTGTGGTTTCATTTTATAATCTACGAGACCTTGCGATAAGATCACTAGTCAGTCAAAGGATGAAAAAAAAATGCGAATGTACTTTTCCTATTTGTGTGTGTGCGAGTGTACATGTCTGCGTATTACAGGTGTAATTGTCTATTTGTATATGCAAGCAGATGTAAGTGTTATATGATTACGTTCTTCGAGTCATTCTTCGAAGTTTGAAACGAGACCGACGCGCAACCTGCACGCACCGTCGTCATATAAGTTTCTCACGTCAATCTTTCACCCTGACGTACCCTTGTCTAGAATTACTTTTCTCTTTTTTTTTTTACTAATGATGCGACGATCGCGAATTCACGACGCTGTCCTACAGTCTGTCTTTTGAGGAGAAAGAAGCTTTGTTATTTAATGATCGATAATTTAACTCAGGCTTAATCATTATTATAGACCGTAAGTAAATAAATTATAGACCGCAATTTTAACGTTTATTTCAATATGGATTAGTTATTTGTTTTTCTTTCTGTTTTACAATAAACTTCTCTCTTCTGTTAACTAATAATTGTATCTTTCAGATATTCCGATTTCTAATCAGGATACACGATTGTTCCAACTCTTGCAAGTCTTGAATGTTTTCAAAATCGGCATATTCTGAGGTAAAGAAAGATTTTATTCCCGAAATTGTCGAATTATCAAAATGGCGTTCGAGAGGACACCATATTTCGCTTCTTTTTCCCCCTTTCGCTCTCACGTACAACATATATTCTTTTGAGCAGCTACAAGCTACGAAAGCACGTGGACAGACCAATCGACTAAAGATGTGCGAATCATGGATTTTTTTATATCGAATCGAATTAAATCGAGTCGAATCGTTGAAAAATAGTTTTCAATTAACAATATAGTAATTATTAGATCAAATTTTAACACGCAATGATAAAAGAATATTTTAATATAAAAAATAACATTGATTATTATATAATGGACTCTGCACACTGCTTATTTTAGGCACTACAAGCGTCTGAAAGTCAAAATAAGGTGTTATCCCAGTAGTATTAAGGACAGGTGTATTACAATAATATGTTTGTTAAAAACTTATCCCTCAAAATTGTTCCAGCGTTCTGATATTTCTCGAACACCTGTATATGTATATATTTTTTCTACTTAAATCCTGTATTAATAAAAATTTGTATTTCTACTCATATTCAATATACAACTAATAAAATATACTTCATTTATTGTCGCAGTAACTGAAACAGACGGAAAACCATAGATAAATTATTAAAATACTCTAATGTGGTATCCAACACACATCTTCCAATTATACATATACGTATAATTAAAATAAAATAATGTAGTTTATTTCATTATCAATACTGTCTCGTTCGGATTTTTACCTTCAAAGCTGAAAATGAATCATATTCTATTGCTGCTCAGCCGTTCAGTGAACAATTGTAGTACTAAATGCACTGAATGTATTAACACGACCGTCCTGCTTATTGACGAAAAATATGATTCTATAAGACCGACAATATATGTGAGTTGTATTCAGATCATCTAGATTCGACATTTTCGAATAGTTCAGATTTAAACCATAGAAATTTAAATTCGAATAAAATCGAACCTCACTTGATTCGATTCGACTCGCATTCGAACATTTCGCACATCTCTAGAATCGATGATAGGACAAAGCAGAGTGGGACAATAATCTCCTCTCGGGAAGGGCCGACCTACCCAATCGAGACAAGAGACTGTTCGTAATTCTCTGTCAACGCGTACTGTTCCTCTTTCCTTCGAAGGTTTAATTCTCCGCGCCGTTGTTACCCTTTCCCCAGAACTTGTCGAAGCGGTTTCGCGCTTTCTCCAAGACGTCGCTCGCCGCCGAACGTTGCGCCGAGCCCGGTACCACCGCCGGTGCCTCCAGAACGTGGTAGCCACTCATGGTGCCGCCTCCAGTACCAGTGCTACCTCCTACACCTCCCGTACCTCCCGTGGTACCGCTGCCACTGCCGCCGTCACCTTGTGATTCAGCTTCGAGAACGCGGTAACTCTGCTGTTGCGCAGGCGACGTCGATGACGTTGTCGTCACCGGTGCCGTCGTGATCGCCACCGGTATGCCATCCTCCCTTTTTCTTTCTATCTCGAACGTCGGATCTTCCAGACATCTCAAATTCGTGCCCGCCACCGACTTTGTCGACAATTCCGAGCTCTGTCGCTCTTTCGTCTCCTCGACGACGTCAGTGACCTCCTAGAATTGCACGCAACAATTACTGTAAATTGTGCGAATGAAGGAAGTTTCCTCTTGCCAGTTGTGTCGGATTATTCAACCGAAAAGTTATCTGTCTTGCGTGTACGAGGAGTTGAGGGAGAAGAAGGAGCGAATACATCGAAAGTTTCCCACCTTTTCATCCTTCGTGGGTATGTCCGGCGCGTTCGTGGGCAACGGGCTATCCCTCTCCGAGTCCAGGTCCTTATGTCCGTTTATGCCACTAAAACTACCGAGCGAGACGCTCTCACTTTCAGGAGACTTGTAGCCGGAGTGCTGGGAATGCTGCGACTTGTGCTGAGCCGCGAGCTCCGGCGGTGCTGATTGCGGCGCTGATGGTAGCGAGGATGGCGCCCACGTCTTTGCCTCACTATGTGGACGTGTGAGAGGCTCTTTGAAAGAGACAATTGGAATTTTGGTCACGATAATGTCACCTGTCGCGTTAATGAGTTTTATGGTAAATTATAGCAACGCCACCACTTGACAGTGCGTGTCAAACATTTTGGCTCGGTTCTCTCGGAAAGGATTGATTTAACGAGAAAACTGTTTCAGACAAAAGTTGCAAGGCTTAAAAATATCTAACATCAGTTTCTTCAAATTGTCAGTATAATAATAAAACTCCAAACTTCATTCGACCACACCTGGCCACATTTGTTAATTAATTGGTCGATGCAGAAAATTTATTGCGAAAAATATCACCCCAGCCAGGGCTTGAATCTGGACATCCCTTACTCTCTAGGCGGGCGTCTCACCAATTCGACCACTGAGGCATGTTAGAAAGCTAGTCCTCAAGAAAGCTACAATTTTCTAATCGAGAGTCTTGCCGTTTTACCTTCCCGGACATTTTGCGTAACGGTGAAAGTCTTGCCGGTGTCGAGGGGTACGGTCCAGTTTACGGGTTCCGGCGAGCGCATGATCATTTGCTCCGGCGATTTTACCCTCGTCGGCTCCGGCGGGCTCTTCACCACCGGTTCGTCGTCCAACCAGGGGCTTCCTTGGGTGACAGGCGCTGGCACCACCGCCTTTATCGTCTGCGAGGGTGGCGTCGAAGCGACGCTCGAATCCCCGCCGGTGACATCCCCGTTTACTTGGGGTTCCGCCGTCACTAGAACGTTTGGAACGAACCGCTTTAACGTCGGCGTAGATGATCGTTCTACCTTCCCAACCCCCCTCCCCCCGTATTCCCCGAAGCTTGCACTCGATGATGAGTCGAACTGTCGCGATTGATTCGTATACCCGATACACTTCGCCCCTCTCTTGATTATCTATTTATTTACTAATTTAGCAAATGATATGCGGCATTCGACAACGTTCGAGATTGCAATTAACGCGGCAGTGAGAGATTCGCAGCTTAATTCAAAAATGTCCATAACTCAGAAATGCGAATTGTTTGTATCCTCATTATCGTCGCAGCGGCAAAGTTGCTCAACGTACTTAAGATGTTCATTTCTCTGTGTGAGTTGCGAAATTTGTTGTTGAGTGCTGCATACGGAATTCGACTGAATATCATTAACGTGAGCTCGGTACATCCGCCCAGTGAGAAATGATTTGTCGATCGACGTCGAAATGACGTCGAATCGACGTCAATTCGACGGTGTCGATGTTGATTCGACGTCGTTTCGACGTCGATCGACGAATCATTTCTCACTGGGCGAAGCATTGGTAAGTATCGCCCAATTAATCGTAGACGAGAAAATTAATCTTTTTGCTGCGGCATCTTGCGAATTATTAAAACGCGTTAACAAATATAAACTCGTCGAACATTTTATTCATTTACTTATAGTCATAATAGAAATATATGATTATTAATTATTCTATATGCTCTAAGCATATAGCAAGTTAGATGAGTATATCCTTACTATTATAAATAACGATAGATAAGTATGTATAATTAATGAAGCAGCAAAAGGATTAATATAAACGCTTAAACTATCCTTTACCGAGGCAGAGTATCTACAGTCTTTAACACATGAAAGTGAATATTGATCAATGTTAAAAGTGCTGATTATTCTACGCTGCTGCGACGAGGTATCTTTGTCTCCTTACCCATACAGTACAAACCTCCAAGGACCGTCTTAGGGACGTCCTAAGGACATCCTTAGGACGTAGAATGTCCTAACGACGTCCTAAAGATGTTCTGAGGACGTCCCTTGGAAGTTTGTGCTGTATGGGTATTAGTACGCAGGAAATGTCAGATTTCTTCAGATAATTTTATATATTGTTATCCATACTCCTAGCGAAATTAAAAGATGTAATGCCGGCATCGAGTGCAGGCGAGATTCTCTCGAGCGTGAGTAAAGAATACAAGGTTGCTAACAATGTATATCCCATAAGGTACACTGACGTATCCAAAATGCAATATAAAGATACGCAACAATACATTTAGCTACACAGACATGAGGGGAAAGATGGGGAAGAAAGGGGAGAGGGGAAAGAAGAAAGAAAGAGAGAGAAAGGTGAAGGAGAGAAAGCGAGAGACCGTGTACTTACAACACGTGGACTGCAGCCTGTCAATTTTACATAGGATAATAAAGGATCTCCATGATGGAGATAGAGAGAGAGAGAGAGAGAATAAGTGCTCCCCCTCCGTGTCGTAAAATGGGAGAAAAGAGAGGAAACTGATGAGATATTCAGATAACCTATGGAGAGGCGTAAGGACCTATGAAAGACCACTCCTTTTGCATCTCTCACAGTCCTGGTGGAGACATTTTCTAACAGAGGCGCACAGTCCATGTATTATAGGTCCATGGGAGATGCTGGGGAACGAAGGGAGGAGAGGAGGGTAGAGAAAGAAACACAAAATATGAATATATATATGCATACATACGTGCACACATATATGCAGGGTTGGGAAAGTTACTTTATATATAAAAGTATCTGGTTACAGTTTTTTCGCTAAAAATGTAACTAATAGTTGCAAGTTACCAATTCTGAAAAGTAACGCGTTACAGTTACTTAATAAGTGACGAATCGTTACTTTGCGGTTACTTTCTTGAAATGAAAATAAAAATATCAAATCTGCGTTTGAATTGTATAGCGCCGATAAAGGCGTTTATGCGACAATGCAGGACCTAATGCGATCTGCGGAGGTTTAAAAAATATATAAAGTAACCATTAATGTAACTATTAAATTAGTTACTAGTTATCGAAAAAATGTAACTGAGTTAAGTTACAGTTACAGACGGAGAGAGAGTAACGAAGTTAAGTTAGAGTTATCAAAAAATAGCAGCTGTACCTGTAACTTCGTTACAAGTAACGAGTTATTTCCCAACCCTGCATACAAATGTATATGTATGTACATACACATACACATATGTGCTGTAGTGTGCAGGCGTGCACATTGCGCAACAAGTTGGACAAAGAGCTTCATGTACATACGGTATCGTTTTCTCGGTAATCGCGGAAGTCACTTGATCTCCCATACTTGGATCGTTCTTCATGCTTTGTACATCAATAAGTCTTTGCAATAAAGGGAAGGAAAGGAATAAAGGATCGCTCATTTTGGACGCTAAACGGAGTTTTGCCTTCGAAAAGCATAAATATCTATGTTTAATTTAAAAACGAGAGGAGGAGGGGAGGGGGGAGAGAGATTTTTTTATGACAAAACACCTATTTTTAATGCTTCGAAGACAAGAAGATAGTCCTCATCTTGAAAGCTTTCACGCACTACGTAAAACTCTTGGATTACTTAATCGCACGGATGACAACGATTGTAAGTCATTATTATTTTATGTATGTATATAATATATTATGTGCCAACAGTCAGAGTAAAAAGTAAATGATGGAACAAATACGTTCAGAAAATAATCGAGTCGACCTGCAAAAGTATTATTCCACAAAAAATATCTAATCCTTCTACTAAAACTGCAGAAATTTTATCCCTCTCTACGTCGACACAGAAAAAGATTTGTAAATAGTACAGTTCGTTTTATGTGGAATGAGCAATATACATGTATATGTCACCTAGTACGTATGAAACATTTTCGTTATAAATACCCGAAGAAGTGTGACATAAAATTTAATCGTTAGTTCATAGTCGAGAAATATCGCAATACAGAAGTTTCTCTACGAAAACACTTTGTCAGTATTCGAGATGAAAGGCAATGAGGAGTAATTTTTAAGAATTTCACGAGTCACTTCTAAGAGTACCCTAGTTAATCGTAGATAAAATTCCTATTCCTGCAGGTTGACAAAACATACTTGCAAAGCAAAAAATAATCATGTTCGATTATATCTGATTCATATAATAAATATTTCTAGCACTACTGTGCATCACTCCATAATTGTGGATTTGGTTTATCATGCTTTGTCCTGCGCTGACTCTTTGATAATCGATTCCAAGAGGATTTTCATAAAGAATAAGAAGAATGTATATAAGATACAAAGAATATTATACAAATGTAGCATATGTATACTACATTTATATTATAGTCTTATATATATAGGAATAAAGTATTGTGAAATACAATAAATAAAAAATATGTGTGATAGAACGTCGAGTACTTAGATCAATTATAACACTACATAACTCATAAAACCCAGTCTGAAAGAAAAATACAATTTATCATTGATCTATATATTAATCTTTAAATTGCGATTATAACACACACAATATATTTTTATAAATGTAACTATTTAATTGTACGAGAAGAGAATAACTTTATACTTTTTTTCTATAATTCGCTAGAAAACAAATTGAAGAAATACTCTGAAAAATTAGATTTCGTAATAAATTCATGAAATTGGCTGAAACAGCCATTTCTGAGCCATTTAATCACAAATTACTCAAAAACCTGATGTGCTGACGAAATTTTGCGCCCAGATTTGCTTTTAATAAATCTATCGAATTCACCCACTCTGCTTTTTGCACCTGACCCTCGCAGGCCTGTATAATCACATAATCATAGGATTTAAATGCTAATTAAATCCATTAAATCGACACTCTATCGTGCAACACGACAAGAAACGGAGGCAGTGGGGCACAGAGAAATGGAGAGAAAAAAAGAGAAAAAATACAGATCAGTGAATAAAAGAGTAACATATGTATATACAGTGTATCCCATTTTAATCAACGCACTTGAGCATCTCGAGAACTAAATAAGATATGAAAATCTAATATTTTTAAGATTGTATGCTTTCGGAGAGATTTGAAAAGAAAAATTGATTGTCGATATTAAAGCGACATAAAAATCAACTTTCGTAGGTTTGTGACTTTCGCAGTCTACATGAATATTAGGTTTGGCTTCCGGATTGGAGCCGTGTAAGTTTGCCATTTATTTCGATGTTTCGGGAACATTTCAGTTTATTTCATCAGGAAGGAACAACCGGTACTAGTCAGACAGGTTGTTTCTGATAAAGTGAACTGAAATGTTTACGAAACGTTGAAATAAAATAGCAAACTTATTCAGCTCGGAAACCTAGAAAAGATCAATTTTATTTTAATAAAATCCGAATTTTTTAAACATCTATGTTTGTATCTCTTCTCGCAGCAAATTCAATAACTACTCATTGGAGATCAAATGATGGAAACAAATCTTAAAATATTATCGTTATCAGCAATGTTAGATAAAGAACGTGACGACAAACAAAAAATCTACTCGGTTTCTGCCACCAGTCTGTCATAATTTCTGCAGACAGATCTGCTGGTCATTCGGCGCAAATATTAGGATTGTTATTTAAAACTAGACCTCGACATCTCATTTAGTTGGCGAAATATTCGAGAACGGTGATTAAAATAAAATGAAACACTTTGTATAAAGACGAAAAGTAAAAGATATCTCATATCAACCACAAAGTTACATTGCCAATATATAAATACACAGAACACCAATATATAAATACACGAGCACACGAAGCAAAGACACTGGCTCATGACTGGACAAAGTTGAAAAAAAAAAGGAGCGACAGACTATAAACTTAGACTCTCTTTTTAGCCACGGCACAACATGCTACTTACTAGCTTGGACGGCGGTAGTAGCGGCTCGATTTGACGCGGATCGCGTATCGAAGGATGATTTGGATGATGGATCATCGCCGGCGGCTGCAGCCGCAGCTGCTGGATGCCCGCGGGCCAATTTTGCCTGAGCCTCGTCATTCGCACCATGGCACCTTTGGCTTAAATCTTTAACGCCGCGCTCCGGCCTGGCCGCAGCGGCAGCGCCCGACGTAGGTGGGTGATGGACGGTCATATGAACCGAATACTTTACCGGGGAACGTTTTACCGCGGCGGTACTTGCGCTAGTACTGTTAGCGGTAGTGACAGTGATGTTAGTGGTGTTGGTAGTGGTTGTGGGTTTGGCGTGATGAAGAGGGCGATGGGGAGGGGCGGTGGTCGCGAGGAAGGCTAGAACATATTGTACAAGAAACAGTACAATTGATAAATAGAGTTTTCTGGGCCCGTATCTTGTGCGCGCGCGCATCTGTTTAATCGCAATGACTATTCTCACCGGAAGTCGAGATCGATCACTGATCGGGAAAGTGATCCTTGGTGCCCCTTCGCTCTCGCGAAACTCGGCGCGGGAGGAAAGCTCCCAAGGAAACGTAAACGATTCGTCTTTTTGCAAAATCATCTTTTTATCATCTTAAGAACATCCCAAAAAGTTGGTTTTCAACGATATCTTGATATCGATCTTCTCAATAATTATTTCATTATGTTGTCAAATATTAGCTTGTTGCTATACAAATTATACCTTATCGCCACCCACACAAAAGACAAACAAAGCTAAAGTCACTTTTCATGGAACTGACAACAAGGGTTTAATTCACATAATTCAGTTAAAATAAGAAGTGTTGTAAAATTTATAAGAAAATTTTGTAAAATAGGATGAGATTCTTACTGGTATTAATGTAATCTTTTATTGAAATAAAATCCCTAGATTTAAGAGGTGAAAAAAATTAAAAATGTTAAAAATTATATCAAAATTGAAATATAAATTTTACAAACAATGTTGATATTTTCAGTAAATTTCTAAGATATTTTTATCGGTCAGTTTTTGGTAGAAAATTTGTAACAAGATTAAAAATTGTAATAGATAATTCTAATAGATTCTGATAGAAAACTTGATATTGTATACAATTTTTAACAGAAATAACTTAAAAATTGAAAATATAAACATTTATAAAAGCATTATCAAAAATTAATATTATTAATTTAATATTTAAACTCTTGATCTTGTATCTGAGTTGCTTTTTTTCTATTGACTTCTTTAGTTTGCTTTCATTTTTAACTTGTTAACGTCTAAACTCTGTTTAAAAGAATATAAGTTTATATTCGATACTTCTATATGAATAAATAATCATATTTTTATAATTATATTTAAATGATTTTTTAAAATTTTATATATTTTTATTTAAAAAATATTAAAATCATTTGGACACTACCATCCTCTTATATCCTATATTTCTTCGAGTTTGATTTCACGTCAGAGCCTTATAAATTTTATTGTTTTATATATTTATATTATTTTCAAATAATAATATTTCGATGGATAATATCCTATTTCTTTATATGTAAAAGCGTTACTTCCCTCTCAGCCCTGCCTATCCCCCGCCTTACAATCCTTTCAACACGTTTGCCATAATATAAATTTCGATATATCAATATTCCAATAATAAAGTTACAAAAATAACTGAAAATTATTAATAGTCAATATTGCAAAATGGAAAAATATGTTTATATTTAAAAAATTAATATAAAAAAGGAAAACTATAGTAGTATATGAATTTAAAATGTTGTTTTATAAATAACAAATAAAATTTTTAATAATACGCTGAACTGATTCGCAGAAAATGATGTATGTATTTGCCTGAGGATCAAAGTAACTCAAGGAATAAACTAATTAGATACTGTTTGTAGCAAAGGTTCTCGAGCGTTATTGACGCCACCAAATCCAAGAGTAAGTGATGGAGGGAAGACACTGGAAGCGCCAATATCGCAAATCAAACGGAGAAACATTTGTTTGTTCATGCGTGTGGGTCAATTTGACCTACATGCACGCATGTACGGGTTAAGCAGAAATCTATAAGAAAATACGAAGTAAATTCATAACAGTCCACGTTCGCCATATATAGTACATATTCAGCACGTACACAAGATCTTTTGGCTAAATTAATCAGCTAAATCAAATCAGCAATCAACTAAATAATTGTATTATTAGCGCAAACGATGTGTACACGATATGCTGAAAAAAAAGAAAAGGAAAAGAAAATGAAATTAAGAAAACAATCGTAGAATAAATTTGCTTTGCGAGCCAAGTTTCTAATTTCTTGCAAGAACCATGTTTTTCTCTAGAATCATTCTGGGTGAAGTCTGCAAAAAGTTTCATGACGAGCCTAAAACGCATCGGAGATCATTAAGGTCGAGTCAGAAGGTAAGTCAGGATAAATTATAAAGGAGAAGAGAGAATGAGGGTGCGCAGTTTTTTCGATATGCAGTAATTCTGAAAATATGTTAGACCGACATGACGCGTGAGAGACAGCGGGCACAGCAGGTGTACGTGAACAGGTACAGTAAACGTACATTTGCGATGTGGGACTTGCGGGGGCCTCTTGTGGAGCGGAGCAGGCCCCGAGGGTGGCGGTGGTAATGGCGGTATAGGCGGCGTCGACAGGCCAGTCGCCGGGGGAACCGTAGTCGCGGGTTCCCGTATGCTCCAACGGACACGTTGGCCTGGGCCTGCCGCGGCTGAAACACCCGCTGCCACCCCTGATCAATCTAATTCACGACACGTCTCCTCGCGCGATCACATATTCTCGTGTGAGAACTTGTGAGAACAAAAGCTAGAGTTCGCGAAGAGAACAGGTAATTCGGAACGAGTACCAATATCGAACAAGGCGAAAAACGATGATGACAACGATAACGATGATGCCATGATGATGATAATGTTGATACTGATTACGACGATGATAATGATGATAGTAGTTGTAGTGATGATAAAGATGATGAAGATGACAACGATGGTGATGATGGTGACGATGATGATGATTTTGATGATAATAATGGGACAGTGAAACCCGATGATAATGGAAATTGCTATTAACGTTTGAAATCTGGAACAGGGAGACAAAAAAGAAAAGGGGGAAAGGGGATTTTCAAGAGAAAGAGAAAAGAGGGGGAAGAGAGATCATTTTGTTGAGAGGATAGCAAATGTGATTTATACGGTAATGTCGCCACTATTACTCATCGATAATAATGAAAAATGATTGGACCAATTGGCTTCGTGATTCCATTATTGAAATACCCTGAAAGCTACAATAATTTCTTAAGCATACATTTGTCCGCATATCTTTGTTGTTAATTTCAGCTAATAGATTATGGCAGGATGATAATGGATTTGTGGTTGATTAATGACACAATGATGTCTCGAATAATTAACTTTGCAGATTACATTGTACAATGAACCATCGGTGATAGATAGACGAGAGCTGCTTTTAAAAAGTTTGCAGCATGCAATACAACATGTACCATTTAAGCTTCGTGTTAGGTTTCTTCTTAAAATTATTTTTGTTATATTCTTTTAAATCTTAAAATGTATTCCAAGTCTGCTTTAAATCTTGCTATTTTGCATATTTAACGTTGTAACAAGAATTAAGCATAATTACATTGGAATGAAAATAATAAATAAAAATGATTAATGTTACATACTGACAACAGTACCTAATCGAGAATATGATTAACATATATATCATATGTATTTTCGCATAAATAATAGGCGATAATATATTTAAAAAAATTGATTAAGTAAAATGATAAAAAATACGCGTTACACACATTTGTATTGTTAAAATACTTAGCAAATAAGTGATATTAGATTTTTTTTCGACACGTATGATGTGATGGATGTGATGGATGATATGGAGTCAATGTGGAAAATTGTATTGTGATTCATCGCAGGTTGAAAATAGGATTTTTCTCGCCTATTCGCAAAGGACTACGAAGGCGAATAATACATCGCACAAATAACTTTCATACAGTATCTATCGATATAACTACCGATTACTAGATGAGGGTTTTAAAGGCAGAGGCAAAGAAATAAAGACAAATAGACAGAACTATCATGCATCTGCCTAAACATTAATGACGACGCAATTATAATAATAATTGACGCTCACCGCATTGTAAACGCTTTTATGCGAATATATTTTCAAAATATTCTTAGCGTAAAGATAAAATAATCAAATGCCTCAGCAACTAATACTTAAATCATTTTAAATCATTTAAGCTTTTAAATTCAAACTGAAAACTTGTCTTACCTACTTTCTAATGCATTTACCATTTAATTTACCAGCGCTTTAATTCTACATGTAAAATAATTCGCCTTACATAACTGTTACAGAGAGAAAATTGGATATGCAAAATTCAGCATATATTTTGGCGTATTATTTCTAGGCAAAAGAAAATGTTTTTGATTATTGTATATTTTAGCAAATGGCATAACAAAAAAAAACGAACCAAATGATAATAGTCGTAAAAATAAATTTCGCGAGCGATGAGCATCGTCTGACGTACAAGTATAATTGTACAAATATAATAATTATGTAGGATGAACGTTTTTGACTTTCGAGGCCGACAAGAGCAGACAGCAGTCCAAAAGGTCATATATAATATAGATATATATATATGTACGTAATCTATCCAAATCCAGTTTATGCACAAAAATGCAAAGGGGATTCGACTGACAGATTACGAATTCTAATCGATTCAAGAAACAATCCCCTTAGGGTATTAAACCAGCTGAGAATACTTCCGATACGACTAACGCAAAATATAATTTTCGGGTTTACATTACACTACTTACTCGGTCGTGGATGTCTTTCGGGCTCGCCGCTCTTTTCCCTGTGCTCCTTATCCTTTGTCTCTTTTTCTTTTTCCTTGGCAAAAGAAAGCAAATCTCTTCTTACCGATGTGCTAGTACTAAAAGTCTTTGTCCGTATAATTTCATGCACATTAACATCAAATTAAGATATTGTGTTTCTTTCTTCTAAAATATTATTGCATTATATTCTCTTCTTTTTAAAAATTTATTTCCAATAAATATAAATGTATTGCACAATTATGCATACAAAAATGAGAAGAGAATATAAGTTTTTGTCGCCAATAAATAACCAACAAGTTAAAAAATTATTAGACGACCCAACTGCCAGATAGTTCATCAAATTCAATGTTTCGTCCATTCCGATTATGATCCTTTTCAAGTAATATATCATAAATCAGGTTTTGTACTATTTCAAGTTTGTGAACTAGATAAATTTAGGAGAAATTTTATATAGTCCAACATTCACGTAACGGTAACGGTATTAAGCATTACATCTCAACCTTGTACATTTGTTATAAATCGGTGACATAAGTACCTTAGCGTCCTTGGTAACAGATGGTGCTGAACGGGGAATCTGACGTTTAGGCGATCTGCGATCGGTGACGGTCGGTCCGAGGCTCTGCGAGCGTCCGGTTCTCGGACTGTTCTTCGGACTGGACTTAATGCGCGGCTGAATTTCGTCCCGATGCTCCTTGACGTCGTCACGGCGCCGTGGTATCACGGGCTCCAGCTTTTCTCTCGTCGGAGAGGGAAGCAGTGCACCGTCACCTTGATAGTACGAAATTTTTATTCAAGATAATTTGCAAACTAACGAGAAGAAAAGCAAAATATGACATTTATGTGCATGTGA
Source organism: Vollenhovia emeryi (assembly GCF_000949405.1). Lineage (NCBI taxonomy): Eukaryota > Metazoa > Arthropoda > Insecta > Hymenoptera > Formicidae > Vollenhovia > Vollenhovia emeryi. The sequence continues at coordinate 168,178 of NW_011967236.1, read as the reverse complement.
TTTGTAGAAATCAGTCAATTAGGTGTATATTAATTACTTGCATAAAATAGTTAATTTAATATTATTCTTAAAATCATGTGTAACTTATGTGTTTGTTGGCATTGATGAAATTGTGGATATGTACATGAATATAAATTATCTTTGACGAGCAATCAAGAGATATAATTAATGTTGTTCTTATATTAATTGAGTTGATTTATTTATTAACCACGTACCCACACCAGTAGTACGATCGAGATGATGGCGGATCAAGAAATCCTTTCTCGCGCGAGCGATGACTCGTTCATTATCCTATAACAAAATTGCATGTGTTATGAAAAATTCAATTAGAAATTTGGCGTATGTTATGTTGTGTTCATAAAAAATTTAAACCTTGGTATACAACAATAAATGGAAAGGTATTAAATTGCAATAGTTATCGTTTTGTTACGAAATAGAAATAATTAAATAAATTGAAACACATAGTTATTTGAACACATAGTTATCAATGATAGAAAGTGTGCTTAACAATTATATATTTAACATAATTTTTAAATACGCGATTATTGTGCATATTCAGATAACTTCAGATAACATGTAGGAGATTGAATTGTTGATCTTTTTTACAATATTTACTTTAACAAGTTTATATGTATATTTTTTACACTGTATAGTAGTGAAAATAATAGTTTTTTTCTTTAATTTGCAATATCAAATTGATTTTGTCCATATAAAATAACAAATAGTAGCTGTTACAAAATAACAGCTATGTACTGTTTATAGCAATTTTTCCGATTGTCATCCTATATGTGTGTACATGTCCTCCGATAGGTAACGTAAAACAATAAACAATATAGCAATATTAATTCACTAGTTGCCTGATAACTGATTTACGTTTGTTTTTAACAAAAATTGGCGTTAAGTTGCAAAGGGTGAGAGGTGCAAAATAATTATCACAGATAAAGACGATCGTTTAACAATATTGGGCATAAATTGGAAAGAAAGAATAATATTCAAGCAATTCTGAAATAATAAAGAAAATCAGTTGTATCTTGATTTGAAGATACTCTGACGATGGTCAGTAAAAGCTGATTCTGCAAGAGGGTAAACTACTCGATAAAATATTTGCATACAAACATGCCTTCATGTCTTCCTGCATTGTGCTGTGCGTCGGTCCACCTTGTACCGAGGACGGTCGACCCGCTGCCGGCCTAGTGGCAATCGGCGCGACCTTCCTCGTGTTCTCCTTCTCTTTCTCCTCCTTGGTGACCGACCTGAATCGATCAAATTGATCCTATGACAATCGCATCAAACCGAACATCGATTCGCACGAATCGATAAAATAAATTAGCTAACTACGACGGAATCCGTGTGAAGGTGCGAGCACGCTCAAACTCTCACGGGTGCTCTCGCTTTTCTTTTGCGCGCGAATGACGCAAATCCGTGATGAACGACGGTAGACAGTGGATACAACGTGTGTGGACGACGCGTGTAAATCCAATAAGCAAAGTGTTTGATTACGTTTGTGACTGTCGGATGTAAGATGATTTCGAGTTATTTCAAGACAATCCCATTAGGATTCATCTCTTTAAGTGCGACCTTCAAAATGACAAGCTTCGAAATGGCAGATAGAATAAGAGTGCGAATTGCTTGAAACGGTACACGCGTGTGTTCAAAGTGCGTTCGAATTACACAAAGTGTGATCGAATTTACGCATTTCTGAAAATGCTACGAAATGCAAAATGAATTCAACCTGAAGTTCTTATTTGCGAGCCTTTTCGTATTTAAAAACCACGAAAGTACAAATTGGTAATAAAGTTCATCGACGGAATTTCATAGTAGTTAAAATTCGTAAGCGGAAACTATGTCGAACAAAGGTATATTCAATCAATATAATTACTACTGTCCAGGATATTTCGCGTTGGAAATATTTTCTGGCAAGTTATTGCACAATGTCTAACTATACGATTCCGCGAAATGTTTCGTTGATAAATAGACAAATGAGAAAAGAATGTACACGAATCGCAATTGCCGAACAATTCCAACAAATCACAAGTCGTTACTCGTGTACAACGGCAACGACAACAAAGACAACACCAATAACGATACAAACGAGCGTCTCTCATTGGAAAATGATGGAGTATAGTGTACTGGCCTGGCAAGGGATAAGGCGTTGAGCGCGTGGTTACTGGAGACTCGTTTCCACAGCGAAGCCTCGTCTTCGGCTGCCAGACCGCAACCCCAGTCACGATGCTAACGCAAATCAAAATGTGTCAGCATCCATCTATGTGTCTATGTTTGTTATTTCCATGAAAATCTAATCTACCACTGGGTGTTGCGACAATACATTTTCTAAGAAAGGTAACACTAAAAATTGGTCACGCTGACGCTGATCAACATTAACTCCGATTAAGTTTTCCGCCCTACTCCTGAACAGATTGTCTTAAAGTGTTAAGTTTGTTTCTGGAAAGATATTTTTATCGATTTATGCAAGGTGTTTGATAACGCTGGGTGTAACACCGGCTCGTGGATAGGTAGAGCATTAGGTGTCAGCTGTACATGCCAAAAATAAGTAATATTTTTAATTTCTCTCCAGTTTTCATATAAAATTGACCGTAACCTTCCGTAATTTTTATGCGCACACTTTAATCGCGTGGAAGAATTTTGCAATTTTATAAAGCCACTTCGAAGATTAGTTACATTTTACAATAAAAAAATTGATAATTTTAAATACAAATTTTGTTTTAGCAGATTTCTAAACTCAGCATTTTAAGTACGAAAATGTTCTACTGTGCGATCCGCACCCTGTCGTGGTATTATTTTGTGCATAAAAGCCAACTGTGTCGGTGATACAACGACTTTGGGATTCCCTTAAATTGAATAGAAGTTTTGTACTATCTTGTAATTTTTACAATTATTAACGAGAAATTAACTAATAAAGAAAGTAAAACTGATGAGGTGGCAATGAGAGTTAACGTAATTCTTATCTACCTTACGAAAAAGTAACGAAATGATTACTAGATTACACAATGTTTTTGTATATAAAGAAAAATTCATTTTTTAAATAAAGTTTGCACAATTAAAATGTAACTCTGTTTCTAGATGTTTGACTTAATCAAAGTTAATTAACCACACTATCAATGCACACGATACACTATGAGAACACACGAAAAACATGCTTGGGAAGAGTGTATGTGAAGCTAGCGTCTCATCTCGTGGAAACTCATTAACTATTGAGAGTTCTGGCTTCTTTTAGAATAGTTCTAGAGTTCCTGATACATTAAACACATAGTTCTGGCCTTTAAAGCCAAAAAATCGATTAGTGCAAAGTGAGACGCCAACTTCACCCAGCGTCTCACTTTA
>NW_011967236.1:149623-162476 GCF_000949405.1 Vollenhovia emeryi | reverse complement strand
ACACTTGGGAAGACACTAAAATTTTGAAACTGCATTTCCAGTATTACGAAATCGCGAAGTGTTTCAGGTTAATTTTAAAGATGTGTTTTCATAATTTTTCATAAAAAGAAAAATTGTATGAAATAGCCAACTAAACGGGCAGTTAACTTGCTGCTAAATATCTTGTAAAGCGATACGATCGAAAGTTATGTTATTTCTGTATGTTATTAGTGAGTTATATTATACAGTGTACGTTATTAAGTAAGATATATTATATGCCTTTACATAAAGAGCAGCGGCATCTAATTTGGTAGACTTTTAACGACGGAACTTTCGTTGCTATAGATGACACCACGAAATAGAGGAGGATAAAAAAAAGCATGCAGAATTTCGATGGCTTTAGATTATTGTTCGACACACGGGGACTGACATATAAATTCGACGATCTAACGATGAGATCAATTGAGTAATTGAGTACAGAGAACACAAAGCGATCGGACGTGGACTTCACATAAGGATGTACGAATATTGTGTGGGGAGAACTGACTTGCGAGACAACAAGAACTCCTCGAGTAAGAATCCCGAAATTTCGAAATGACGTAACGTCGTCGACGAAACGACGGAATCCCACGGATTACCTTGTACTCGTCAGCGAGTCGCCGGAGCTCGATCACCTCCGCCGTGGGAAATGGTCTCACTTGTGACTTGCTCGGCACTTTATTGTCCAATATCCGCACGGTTCTACCTGACCTTTTACCCCTGCAAATAATCAATTTTGCGTGTGATGATCGCGTAATGGTTACGTCGCGTTATCATCGCGTCTTCACACCGATCGGGATCGTCGTAGATGCCTTTCTTAGTTTCATTTCCCTTATTCCGCTTCCTCTCTCACGAGGATATCGAATCTCTTTACGCGATAAGTCATACTAATAACTTCGGCTGGCAATCTGACCTGAAAGCTACTTTCAAATCCGACAGGTCTTCCTCGCGCTCGTCGCCCTCCGGTACCATACCGTCGATTCCGTCCGGTCCACCCACCAATGGTTCCAATTCCGATGCCTGAACCCCTGGGGAACACACAAAAATACACTGAATTAGTAAAAGAACGCAATGTAGGAGACAATAAGAGCCAGACGCTATAGAGATTAGGTGTGGATATAACAAATTTATATTATTAACTTAAAATTAACAATGTCAAACGTTTCATTGGAAGAAGATAATAATTTTTAATCTAATATTTGAGGCTTTTGTTTTATACATTATTACTTCATACAGGTTGCTACACTCTGAGACAGCGAACTGAAATATTTATTGAATGTCGGAATAAAACGACAAACTTACGCGGCTCCAATCCGAGAATCAAATTCAATAATTTTCAAGTCATAAAAATGTGACACTTGACAAATTCAAGACTTGCAACGTCTATTTGGGATCCAGATTAATGCTAAAATTAACTAAGTACCATCGCGCTTGTGATCGAGATCACCGGGTCGCTTCTTGTGTACCGGCGCAGGTCCAGTGGGCACCATACCCTGTTTAAGTGCACCCATGCTGAGCGATTTTCTCGGCGGGCCCGCAGCGTTCGCAGGCATTCCCGCAGCTAGAATCGGCGCCTGGGTTTCACCATTTGTCACCTGCGATCTTTTAGGCCAGGCAAACTGTAGCCGGTACTCGGTACTGATACGAGATATCGCCTTACTGAGCTGACTTGGTGGCAGTGCCGATGTTGCTGTAACTTCCTACGGTGCGAAAATTAATATTTCTAACTCGATCCTTTGTGATAATTCGATATACATATATTGGGAAGTAAAATAATTCTTCTAGAATTTACTCATCGCAAATAAAATTACAGAAATTTACAATTACAGTAGGTCCTCAAGAAGATTTGCTCTGAAAAGACGTACTCTAAAAATAATTGTTGTTATAGAAATAAAAAATTGTTACTCCACTTGTTCAAGTATGAATTGACTTATAAGAGCCATAATAAATTCCTTGACTTATATATAAGTATATGTATATGCAAATAAAAATAAGAACTAAGAATAAGTACAAGCTCGTCTTTATTTAAAAATGAGTATAGGAAATTAAGGCCAATGTATTTACGAGCGAAGTAATTTGATTTTACATTTAATTTTAACAAATAATTATTTACACTAAGCCTAGGATTAAGAGAGGAAAAGCGTTACCTCGTACATTACACTGTTTCGTCTCGAATTCCTGTATTCCACGGAACCTTGTTCACCGAATTTTATTAATTAAACATCGGCTTTATCAAATTACTTATCGCTCGTAAATACATTGGCCTTAATTTCCTATACTCATTTTTAAAAATAAGAAACTGTATAAGAATATTATGTATTAATTATTCATTAAATACATTTGATATTGCAGAAACGTGACAAAAATATAGCTTTTATTTTTAATTGTTTATTATACATATATGTTTTAATTATATAATTATAAGATAAAATTTTGATTCTCATCTTTTTTTATTTTCTTGAAGAGATCGTTAAATCTCTATATCGGTAATATGTTAATTTTTGTTTACGCAGATATTGTTAGAAACTGCAAAAAACAATAGAAAATTATTATCAATGCTGTAATCCCCTTACCCGTACTTTATCAGCTACGACGTTCGAATCGATGGCGTCGATACCACCGCCATCTGCTGCCGTGATAAATTCGTGCGTTTTGTAAGCGAGCTCCGGACATTTCTTTCGCCTGGGCAATGGTGGTTCCAAAGCGGGCCCCGTATAATTGGACCCTGTCAAATTTATATTATTTTTGGATCGTTATCTTCTCTTTGTTTTCCATAATTGACTTTGAAATGTTTCTTTGTTAAGTATCTCGATCGTATACACTCAACTTATTGCATTGGAGCTAACATTTTCAATTACCGATCTGCGTACGTATTATGGAACTTTGCGAAATGGTTTATGATCGGAATTACTCCGTTTTTCCTAGAAAACGCAATCTAGAAATCTAGGAAATATTTGAACAATTCCGTTCAAAATCTATTCCGAAATTTTCAAATTTTCACAATATCTTAAACAAAATCTTCTATAAATTTACATTTTAATAGCATTTATTTAATCAATATCCATTCTGATAAAGAAAAGAAATGTAATTAAGAGTTTTTCAGATAGTTAATAAAATTAAAATTCATAAACTAATTACAATTTACAGTGGTTGTTAGCTCTTCTTTCGAATCCGTCAGGATCATTTCTCAAGCGATAAGTTTTTGTTATACTTATACAAGTGTATAAGTTTGTCTTACAAGTGACGGAAAATAATTTTTGACAATCGAGATACCATAAAGAAGTTTCGATCAACTTTCCAAGCGCGATTGTACAAGCAAGATAAACACACTATTAAAAAACATCACTGCAATAAGAAATAAATGTGATGAAAAATTGCGAAGGATAATAAAATTCTTGCAACGTTTTAATAAGATAAAATGACCTCTATAAGATACCATGGTGGAAAATGGGAACGGTTTTAAGCGGCATGCAGGAAAATCTTGAGAAAGTAAGTGGAATATAATATATCAAGCGATGATGATAAAAAGTTGAGGTTGCGCAATAAAGAAATTGAACATGTGTTCTTTGTGGAAAAATTGTCGCGTCGACTTTGCGATTCCGATATTAAGCGCGTGTATCAATTAATCCATCATTCTTGCGTGACATTAAAATTCTTCTTTCACGTTTAATACTCGCTTGTTTTCTTTCTGTCCACATAATAGCTTTTTAGCGATAGCAAAGTATTTAGTGGCAAATAATGTAAGTAATTTATTTAATTCTTCTTGCCTCCCCTATTTAACTATTTAATAATCAGTTCTATAAAACCAAGAATGAGAGACGTAAAAATCAAGCTGTTATCAAAGCATACTGAAGAAATTTTTATATCACTTTTTAATGATAAAAGTATTAAGACTGGAAAATAACTGAACAAATTATGATCGTGTTTGCTGCCCTTAGAACCTAAAATTTTTTATAGTAATGTACACAATAATAAATACAAAATAACATATGATTTCGTATTATATGACAATAACCTATTTTGGGCAGTTTTTTGTATTTTTGTTAATTAACATGAAATTAATAATAAACAAACACTAAATTCTAAGAAATCAATGAAACATACTAATATAACCACATACATTTTTGGAAGTATTAAAAAATTTCTTTAAAAATTAACCTTTTTACCGATTCTCAGCAAATTCAATACCATCCTTTAGTGATACCCTTCATATAAAAAATTTTAGACTGATATTACAAAATTTGCAGAAGAGTAATTTTAGATGATTTTAAGGGTACACACATCTACATTCTTATGTCATTTTTCAACATTTTCCAACATTATTAACACATTGGCAAAGAAAACTAGAAAAACATTTTTCACAAAAACAAAGCTCGCCATAAAAAAACAAGGGTGTTTGGCATAAGGTGTCCATCCGCTCGTGTACAGATAAATCTCGTTAAACTGTAAAAAGTCCTATATCATTTTGCAAACAACCACAAAATTTGGAGTAATAAATTAATAACGATCTACGAAGCAGTGTGTGTGTGTCTGCGTGATTCAGAGAGAAAGTTAGCCCAGTAGTTACCATTGTTACGTACGCGATGAGGTATTGGCTATATACGAATGATATGTGATGTTGAATTGTCTCTGACGCTTTGTTACTTATTGTAACGGGTATTGCTTTTTTCAAAACTATGGACTATTTTGGAAAACGGATGGAAGGGTTTTCCGTCGGAAAAAATAAATAAGCTAGTAGCTAGATTAGTAATTAAATAAAAAAAAGAAGTAATTAAATATAAAGGTAGCTACCTCGATAAAAAAAGCGTCTAATACCCTTTTCATCTCGTAAAAAAAATACTTTATACATATAACACTTTCAAACATTTTATATAATATTTTACATTTTATTCTAAAACAATGAATAATAAAAACGTGTTAAATCACATACATAGACATTTACAATTAATGGTTTCAAAGCCGGTAGTGTACCTGATACTAAATGAGTATACCACATTCGTGTATATATTGCATATAATATATGGCAATTATTACCCATTGGTTTATGCAGTATATTGTCGATTTATTAACAAAATTTACGGATAAAATAATTCTAAAAAAATTGTAGACATCTAGTAAATTAGTTTGAAAATTTCAGTAAAATATCATATCAATGTGTGATTTATTGTAATTATCGAAATATAAAAGTCTTAAAGAGATCTGTAATTATAGTCATCATTTGAATCTCTCTTTTCCCGCAAATCACACATTGATATAATATTTTACTTAAATTTTCAATCTAATTTACTAGATATCTATATTTTTTCGAATTATTTTATACGTAAATTTTGTTAATAAATCGACAATATACTGCATAAACTAATGGGTAATAATTGCCATAACATATGCAATATATACACAAATATTTTTCGAAAAGCAGCGGGTCATATACAAGGGTGAACGACAAGCATGAGCATGGCATTGTGTATAAATCAAAAGAGCCGCGTTTTATTTCCGTTTACCGCGACACGTCGCAAAGAACGCGTTCTATGTTCACCTGCATTATTTTTATGGTTCGATGTCGATGGCAGTGAAGTATATGTATAAAATCGATGTAATATGCTATACTGTAGACGTCAGTAAGTAGGCGTAGCCATTTTACTATCATCTCTTACCCACGCACAGTGGGGCACAAATCAGAAAACGCGTATAAAAATAGATATAGTAAAATTATCTTCTATTATTATTGTTGTATGATGTTCTATATAATATTTCTAATATAATTTTTATACCTAAAAGTTTACTTTATCCTGCATTTTACTCGCCGTTAGCGTTAAATCATTTTACATTTATTATTTCAGTTATTTAATATCTTAAAATTTTTTATATTTGAGTGGTCGATTTTGATTATGACACCCGGTACAGATTGAAGGAGGTCCCAGGTTCGAATCCTGGCTGAGGTAATATTTTTCGCGACAAGAATTCTTTGCAGTACGGGGAGGTATTGAATGCTAAATATAACATTTTAAAATAATTAGAAATCGTTTATCGATTTTAATATGCGAATTCACTGACGACAATGATTCCATCTAAATGAAACTGTGTTATGTCTGAAAAGAAACCGGCGTACAGGACAAGATGGAGAAAACGGTATTTAAATTTACATTTTAGATTACAATTATTGGGCTACCAACATCTTGCTCGGACTAACATTTACGGATTAATATTTACTTTCGTTACTGTTAGAGTTAAATATTTAATAACAATATTTTATAATAATGACACATTGATATATAATTTGATATATTACATTTTTTTACGCAATCATAATATATTTGATTGACAATTTTTAATCGAATTAAATTTATATTTACTATTAGTAAAAACTAATTGAAAGAAAAATTTTTGGTACATATTGATTTATTGTTAGAGATGAGAGTTAAAAGTTTCATGTAGAGGAGGGAAGACGTCTCTCTATGTAATGTATGTATGTACATACATAGAGGTAAACTATCTTAAAACTACTTCATAGGTATGTAAAAGTCGTTCTTCATTCACATAAACTTCACACATGTACATGAAACAGTTGCATGTATATTTATTTAGAAGCGCCAAGTTTTTGGCACGAAATATTCTGTTATTTTAATAAGCATAATAATAAAATAATTAAATGTCATGTTAAACACAACTTTATATGCAGAATACTAAGTAGTCCTTTACATTAAATATTTCACTATTCTATTATAAATGTATATGATACAAAAATTAAATTGCACAAACTGTGTGGATTCATGCATATCCTTACAGAAATGTAATATTAACAATAAGAACAAGAGCACCAAAGTAATTTCTAGAAAATTACTATACCTACATCAGTAATTTTTAATGATTCAATTACTCAACTTCTATAGTTATTATTTCAGTGCTTTTTTTGGTTCCTAGTATTACATTTCCGTAAGGGCAGTTGTGTTTTATATCACTACATTTTTATAATAAAAATATGTTAAAACGACATTGCTTTGTAAAATATCTATTCTAACGTGCGCAGACACTTGGCCTGACACTCTTTTTCATCTTTTTTGCATAAGAGGTAATTTTTATGGTAAAAACTTATTTTTTTCCTGTAATAGATACATCAGCAATGCACAGATGCAATTGGTTGAACTGTTCAGAATTTTATATTTAATAATAAAAGTGGTGTATTGAAAAAGGTAGAAGAGAAAAAAGCAAATAGAGAAAAAGTTCATTAGAATTGTCATTTGTTTGACGCAAATATAGTAGCTAGCATGACAGACAATTTAACAATCGATAATTAACACTAATGGATTCGGTTGACGTAATCCATGAAATAATTTCAATCTTTCCTGAGCATATTGCAATTGATACCAGTGATTGCGTGAACACAAATATCCCTAATACTCAACTGCATACTGATTAGTATCTATATTGATCGTGTTTTACACTTCTTTTATTTTCTATTCCCAGACGATCCCATAAACAGTTTCTAATGATTAATTTAAGATCCGTTGGACCAAAAATGGCCTTTCCTTAACATTCTCCTTTCAAACTTTCATAGCAGCCCAATGGATTATTAAAATAATTTCAGTATTGGAATTAAATCGAACAAATTTCGGAATTAGTTGATCCTCGTTCTCTATTGTTATTCCCTCCAATCCGCATACACGATTCAATTGCAACGGTTAATCGCTACTACAATCGGCCTGAAGTCCAAGGGGAGTGTACATATTTATAGGCAAGCATTTGGTAAATTTCGTGCAGATAAATACGGGAGAGAACTATAATATATAGATATACGCACGCGCGCGCTCTCGAGTAAATGTGGATGTGTATGAATGTATGTGTAATAAATGTGTACATATGTATAGCCGTGTATGTAAGCGCATGCGCGTGTTGTGTGTGTGTGTGTGTGTGTGTGTTTTGCGCACATTCTACGTTGTACACCACTCTATATTGGATAAGTCGGCCACAAAAGATAGAGATATTTTGACGTAGATTGTGAGAGCGAGATAACTGATGATTTGTAACCGCGGTGAATTTCATGTGGATTTAACGTTTTCGGCTTGAATGACGTCCTTCTCATAAAAAATTCAGGATATCGTTTCACCCACGAATGTATTATGTGCGAGGTTTAAAAGGCTGCAGAAACGTTATGACATTTTTAATTGCGATAAGGAAAGATTTTTTTAGCTCACACGAAGTTCAATGTCTAGAAGAAGAATGTCTTTTATGTGAAATATGGTAATATTATGTAATAACGTTGTAAAAATGTTAAAGAGCTTGGGAACGGAAAATTTGCAGGCGTATTTTTACGTGACGCAGGGAACGTATTAACATTAAAATCACAAATTTAATACTTTATCGATCATTTTTCGCATAAATAATCGAACAAATATTTTAAACTATGTTGGAACCGCGGTTTTAAATTCATAATTTTAATCTATAATTTGTAATCAGCAAAATCTACAAATATCAAGTTTGATGCAAATCATATAGTAAAACAAGTAAAAAATACAATAAAAAGTAACAAATTAGGTTTACATAATAAAAATTATCTTAGATCATTTTTTATAAAAATAATCGGTAATTAAAAAAATTTTTTTAATTAAAAAAGTTTAGTATTTTTATGTCTGTATGTAGTTTCAACTATACCAAATAATATTACCTATATAATTAATTGAAAAAGTGAGAATTTCATCACTTATACATTATTAGTTGGAAAAATTAAACAGCGGTGATGTATCATACAATTTTATTAGCTCACGATAGTCGACCATTAGATTAAATTTTTACTAGAGTAATGCTGCAAGTTTATTTTATGACAAAAATTTATTAGTAACAAATAAAAATTCATTAAAATTTAAATGAGTTTTATTAAAAGAGCAAAGCTTGCGTTTTGTTATTCCTCTAAATTCTGGATTGAGATATTTTTGTTCTAGAAAAACGTCTTGTCAAAAAGACTTGTTACAGTAGATCGTACCTTTCGCACAATATACACGTTTATATTAAATATATACAATATCGATATTTAATGAAAATATGTTTTAATTTCGTTAGTTTCACAAATGACTGTAATTAATTGATTAGCGAAAGACTAAATACGATATTTGGCATAAAATTCAGTGTTGCCTTTCCCACTGCGTGACAGTAATTGATAAGTGAATATTTTTCGTAGAATATGGAAGGTGATCGAAAATACTATTTTTCTGAATTCTAATCAAAGACTGAATGCAAAAATAAACTTTAGCAATTGGATCGAAACGCGAGGGGAGAGAAAGTTATTTAGTTTGATAAATAGAAAATGAGAGTTGAAGAGTTTAGAAATTATTCGTAATGTTTGCTTTAAGTAATAATGTTATTACGTTATTAAATAATAATATTATGTAATAATATTATTACGCTTGCGTTTGTATGTATCGTGATGCATATACGCCCTAAATTCCGTTATTTCACGAACATTGTTTTGATTACTCACAGCTTTCGCTGGAATGATAATGAGCTTAATATATTTATAGAAATGCTTCGTGCGACTTTCGTGCAGGCAAACGGGAGTTTATCATGACGAGTACTTCGCATAGATTGTCGAAATAAGATATGCAAAAGTGAAAAATCTTACGTCGTTCATGCCCTAAACTTAATGACTCATGTCACTAACTGTTCGTTGATTGTTACAACACGATATTTAACCAATCAAATTATGCTGTAAACCGAATCGTCGATAAAATTTGTAAAGGCGAAATGTAAAAAATATTTTTTTCTAATCAAAGGAAAATTGTATTTACAAAACCAATTCAGACAAAGGAATAATTAAGCTTTTCGTCTTTGGTCCCGTCAAGTGACATGAAAAAAGTTCGATCAATCGATAATGACGTAATCGCAATTGATAATGACGTTATCATCACATTAGGTGAATGTAAGTTTCGAAAAAGAAAAAGAATGGAGTGCTAACAAGCAATGTAATTTTTGCGCCTAGTTTATCTATTAAAGTATTAACAGTATTAAATCGTTCGAAAATTTCTATCGGTTTTGACATAAACTCATTAAAACTTTTCTATAGGATCGAGAAGAGCTTAGTGTTTCTTCAGTCTTCAAATATTTGAACTCTTTGTTCTAGAAACGTTCAAATGTCTGAATTGTGACATCTAAAAGAAATTATGACTCTAAACCGAGAGAATTTTTATAATAATTCAGTATTTTTAATTAACTCTGCATTATTCATACTCGTATTTTTCCAAGGATAGAAATACTGTAAATAGGTATATGTTCGCGATTGTCTAGTATCCCATTTGAAAAATATACAGATAATATAATAAGAGTAATACATATAAATAATATACAAAGACATATTTATAAAGACATATTTTTACATATGTATTACAGGCTGTCTACTATAATAAATGTGATTAGCTCTTTCAAATAGATACAGCGTGTTAAATTGAATAGAAAAGTCCAAAGTTTTGCAATTTTCACAATACTGGGCCACTTTCACAAACGTTGGTTAACTGCTAACTGAGGGTTAATTGATTCCCCCGTCTCCTCTTAAAAAATAAGACTGAAAAAGATAGGGAGTCGACTAAACTCTGGTTAACCGAAACGTTTGTGAAACTCGTCCTTAGTGAGAAATTAATTAAAGAAGATCTGTGAATAAGCGCGCATCTGCGCGATGAATTAGTCGTGAGAGTAAGCGCGCGATTGTGTGAAGCTGGCCCCATTTTATCCTGAGGATATTTCAAATTGGCCCTTATTTCCAAATGCAATCCCACATCTCATTGTCAATAAGTAAGAGGATATTCCGAGAAGATATCATAAGATATCTTATGCAAAGGCAAGAAATATCTTTGACAGGATATCTTTTTTCCTTGTATAAAATATCTGTAGAACATCGAGTGTTACAATAACGTATCTTGCGATATTTCTTGAGCTCACGTGTCCTCTGGGTGTCATATAATTGTAAGGTATTTAAAAGATATCATAGGTGAACGCTTGTGAATTTAATGTACAGTGATGGGCAGAATTTTACTCGAGAAATGGATCGGAAACGCTCAAGATAATTTCGGGGAATGGTCATCAAGTAAAATATTCCTCGGAGAAGAAGATTTTGGAACGTAACCTTGAATTTAAATTAAACTCGTTTATAAAAAAAAGAGTTGCAACCACATTTTATAAAAGAGGAAAGGGGCTAAAACTTTACGCGCGAATATTCTTTTTCCGACAGCATTGTTATTAATTACAGTTTTCACTACTAATCGAAAACTCGACTGTCACCTCACAAGTGGCTGTAATTGGATTTTCAGTAGAGTAGCTAACTTCATACGCCTGCCACTAATCACATAGATGCACGCTGGTTGGTAGATCTTTATTAATTAATTTCTCATTTAAAATGAAAATCGCAAAACGGCACAAGACTTCTCTGCCGAGTTTAACCCAATGTGTACCGACTTCCAAAAGACGTTACACTTACCACGAAAGATTCTGTATATACAAAATATAAATTTCTATGATTCAAACTTTGAGGAAAATATGGTTGTTCAGTAATGTTGACATTCAGCTACAAGCCTTTCTGTTAGCAAATTAATGGCAGATACAAACAGCATCGGGACAAAGGAGAGGGGAGGGAGGATTTTCTCCGGAAATGAGCGAAAATAAATCGAAATAAACCTGGGCATTTGCGTAGCTCCGAATCGTTCGTCTTACCTTCGCTGTTCTCATCCTCTGTTGACTTGGCCGATTGTAGCTTCGCGCTTGGTTGCTTCGCTGCAATCAAAATTCGCAGCTGGCACCGCGTTCTCTTTTTTGTTTTCCTTGTTTTACTTTTTTCTCCCCCTCTCCCTCCCCTTTAATGCTCGTCTTTTTGCTGAGCGATTCTAATTCCTCATCACAATCGATTACGTTGCTCTAATATCAAGGTTAGTCGAAAAATTCTCAAAACTACTGCGTGCTTATTCATATGTATATGTATATGTGCAACTGTATACACTGAAATTTTGTCGAGATTTTCTTTCCAAATGTCAAATTCTACTTTCGACCACATCGCGAGATATCGATAACAAATTGAAATAAAAACGATGACTCACATTTTTTGGAACTTAATGGAAAAAAAGAGAGCTAAATTGTTTCCGTTGAAGTTTCTTAAAGAGTCGGCGTGTATGATATCTTTTCTAAATCTCCAGTGGTGTCGTGAATGTGTACGTATAGATGGCATTTTACAATGAAATATAATATCTAATATAATAATGTTTTAACTCGTAGGTAGATTTTGACAATCGCGTATGTACTGGTGTTTTATATTATGTGTGATGTCACATTTGTTACTCCTAATCCTCTTTCACCTATGTTTAATGACATAGAAACCAAATATCACGACGCCACTGGCGACACTACAGATGAGTTTCTATCAACCTGCGTAAAGAAAGAAGGGAAAAAAATCGCCTACGATTTGAGCTTACACGGGTGAGAAGAACGGAGTTCAATCGTCCACGATGCATGTCGGGTTGATTTCATTTTTCAAGAGAGACCGGGTATGAGCGCCGTCGACAAGATGGAAAAGTCAATGGCGTGGAATTTATTGCGGCCAAATTGCCTTACGCGAAACGAGGTCGCGGAAGATCGTGCGAGATCGTGAACGATTAAATTTGAGCGACTAGCTGAGAAATCGATGATCAGTGGATGAAACGGAGAAATGGATTCTGACACGGTAATAATATTCGCAGTTATTGGCCTTTTATCAGAAATTCTATCTTATCCTTTTAGATATTTTATCATTTTTCAACTATGTATTCTGTACAGATTACAGAAAACAACTACTAATAATGACAATAATATGATGATTTCATAATTT